>NW_013953967.1:33977-35358 GCF_001266775.1 Austrofundulus limnaeus | reverse complement strand
ACACGAAGTCTGGCAGAATGGGTCTGCTAGTGAGAGAAAAGCCTTTGAAGCTGAATTTCTTGCTGGGTTTTACTATGTTTCACCTACATCAAAGGCATTGTTTACATACCACCTCATTTATGGTATTACAGTGCCCCAAAAGACTGGTTTTATAATTACACCATGGATGTATGTTTTCCTGTATTTCTCATCCTGATAAAAAAAAGAGGAATCATTGTATTTTCTACGTGACTCAATCATGTGACACAATGTACTATAATCACTTCACAAATGATCTTATTTCTGTGTGTGTTTGTAATCAATTCCATGATGACAGACTGTGCAAGCAGATAAGTCATGTGATCATCCTTCAACCAATCATGAGTTTCAGAGTCTGAACAATAGGAGTTTGGTTTGGCAGCAAGAAGTCAGTAGAAAGATGAAGAGGATGATGAAGGAAGAAGCAGCGTGAAAGCTTAGCTTCATTTTCCCTTAGGGAACAATTTTATTTTTATTTTTATTTTTATTTTTATTTTATTTTATTTTGTAACTTTAAGTTGTTGACTCTTCGTTATAACGAGGGACCGGATTCATGCAGGAAGCGAGCTCGATTAAATTTTCTTTAATCAACAAATGCCCAGAAGGAAAACCCTTTTTGTCCAGCTTGAAGCCTGACCCAGCCGCTTCTTGATACGTCCGAACTGTACCCACACGGGACCTKCTCTGAGACCGAGCGGTACCGGTTATTCAACCTCGCTTGGACCTGTCGGTACCCTGGGACAGTAGACAAACCTTCAGAAGTGGTAGGACAAACATACTTTCTCTGTTGACGGTGTGCTCAGCTGGTGTGGTGTGGTGAAACCTCTGGATCATTAAGTTGGTATTAAGGAAGGTTTGGCGAGTTAATTCAGGCATAATTAACGTCCCCTTTTATATTGATGAATTAACAACTTCCTTTTATTAACCTTCAAGTTTCTTATAATCTTTGTGAGTGTAGTTTAGCTAAGTGACTCAGGTGAAGGATACTAGCTTATMYTGACTGACTTTAACGTTTATTATTAAACTTAAGGTTTGATGATAATTGTCTCTGTCTGCCCAAATAATCTGTATTGTCATCTCTGAATCATTTAATATAGGGTATATTTTGAAATTTCGTTTGTCTGTGTGTGATTTATTGGGTTTCGTTCTTGAAAATGATAGAATTCACTACTCAGTAATGAAGACTGATTTAAAACCTATAAATTAATTTCCTGAACATCCAGGTGGTGCCCCTTTGTTATGCTAATAATTACGAGGTATTTATGAGTTAGTGTTGTCCATAACATCGACAAACAGCATATCCCTACATAGTAGAGTTAGAGCACTTGTGCGAATCTACAGGAAATCGAGAGCACATTGAAGC
>NW_013953967.1:8467-32977 GCF_001266775.1 Austrofundulus limnaeus | reverse complement strand
GTAATATATTTACTGAGAAAAATGGTGACGTGTTCAATACTTATTTTACCCGCTGTATATGTGCTTCTATCATAATGAGATTATATTTCACAGATTATAATCAAATTAAACTTAATGTTTAACCAGTGAAGTTTCATTTAATAGCAGACCAAGGACCTTACTTCACATTCTAAAGATTAAAGATTTTCCTGATGTGAAARGCCTCCTGAGAATCAGTGATGCCTGCAGCCGACCAGGCGAGCTTCTGTCACAAAAATATAATTAATATCTGCAGCTGGTGGAGAGCAGCAGTGCAGCATCACAGCTGACAGTTGTCCCAAGAGTGGACGTCTRGACGAGTTCACCTCGTGGTCAGATGCTGCGAAATGCTCAGAGAAGCCACCAAAAACTACAAGAACCTCATTGAAGGCTGGACAGGCTCCCGTCAGTGGTTTTTTTCTTATAGTTCAAGACAAAAAAAAAAAAAACAGCCGAACAATTCACTTATTTGCAGCATCAGACAAACACAGATCTTTGTGAGAAAAAAGAGGCAGACTACCATGTTTTGAGTACAGTACTTCAGCATTTATTCCATGCAGTTGTTTGCTTTGATTTTATTCTCCTATTGCACTGTACACTGAAGAATACAGGAAACTGACAGGATTGGTTGATCATAATGCCATTCAACAGGGAACGAGAGCAAAATCAAAATGGTTCGATACATAGATTGAGGTAACATGATGTCCACAGTTAGAAAAACTAATTCACAGAAATTCAGATGTAAGTTTTTGATATTTCGATAAAAATGAGAGGAATGAGAGAAATTGGCTTCACGCGTGCCTCCAGGCTGGTTCTGACAGCCTGCGATGGGATGATAAAACTTTAGGGATGTTTCTAACTTCTTGTGCCTACGTACTCAACGATAACCTAAAAGATGAACGATCCTCCTGCAGAGTTGTATGATACGACGCTTTTGTTCTACCGTACAAATACTGTCCTCTTCCCACACTTCTTCATTGTGCTTCCTTTAAAACCACAGTTTTTAGGGACATTAAAAAAAGGGAAAAACATTGGTCATGACATTTTCTGAAGCTGCCTGAAACGATAAAGAATACTCCTTCAAAATAAATTAATTCATTAATTATGTAGGCCAGCTACTTAGAGAAACCTTAAATTAAAACACAACAATCATATTTCACAGGATGTAAGCCAGAGAAGACAGTGTTATCATTAAGAGCTTGATCAGATTACCCAGCCCGTCACGTTACACAAGGTTATTTCACAAAACCAAGAGAAACGGGGGGCGCTCGGGGTTTTTTCAAAACAATCCAGCAAAAAAAATGGAATTCATCCATCAGCAGTGTTTCAGATTCACCCTTGCTTTTACATCTCCCTGGAGTAGTGTTCAATACTGATACATCTTTATCATATTTTTAAACCAGATCTGTGTGATACGAGACAATATGAAAAAAAAAAATCATACCACACTGCTTTTTTTTTTTTTTTTTACATTTGTTTATATACTGGAATAACACTGAGATGTGGAAACCAAAAACAGCTGTAGGCCTCTTGTCTCTAGCTTGATACTCACGAGCCGTTATCGTTCGCTGCAACTCCGGCTGATGAGATTATGACAAGGGGGATTTAAAAAATGCTTTCACAAATGCAGTATCCCTCTTCAGACGATCAGGCAGGAAAAAGTTATATTGCTGGGGTTTTTAAGACGAAAATGTTAAAAGGAAACTGATTTTTTTTTACATACACAAGGTAAAATAAGTACGTGTAGCCATCGCCATCTAGAGGCTGTTCATATATTGCTGCCAATCAGCAACACAAAACCTGAGCATCGAACTCCAGAAAGGCAAAAAAGTAAAAAAACAACAAAAAATGGACAGAGTTTAAAGCCGGAGCCACCTGTCAGCGTGGTTAAGTCTAGCCAGCTAGACGTCCTGCATCCTGAGCAAGCCTCACCTGAGAGCTAAACTGCGTGAGAATTATTATTTATTGCTGTTCGTTTCACAACAGCAGACGACGATCGTTGTGTTCCTGATCTAGAAAAATACGAGGCGTGGGACACGCTGCGCCTCTCAACGCGAAGGGATACTGCACCTGGATCGCAACTCAAATCCTTTAACATTTCTTACAGCGATAAAGGGTTGAACATCAAGGCTTTTTTTTATTTTAAAATGGTCCTGCACGGTCCATGTGCCAGTCAAAGAACATTCCTTCATACGATAGTTGGTCCGGTCCAGTTTCAGTCTTCAAACGCTCCTGAGATGAGACTTGAAACTGTAATGTCTAATGATGAGGGAAGTGGGGGCTTATTGTTCACATCCTCACACACAAACAAACAAAAACTCCCCTCAGAAACTCCACTCGGGACATCTGATTGCTGACGGCGTGTCTTAAAGAGGGGATTTTTATTTTTGTTGAAGCTCGTCCACTTCACTTCGTAAAGCTTTTGTTCTTTTTTTATTTTATTTTATTTTTTTGCATCGTGCGAGCTGCACAGGCATGCTTTATCAGCTGCGTGGGGCATCGTGACACACGTATGGAGGTTTCAGAGAGGGAGAAAGGTCCAAGTTGTTCATGCTGGTGTTCATACTGTTTCCATGAGCTCATTGTTCCCCCGTTTCAGCCGCAGAGGGGACAGAATGAAGGAGGGGGGGTCTCTGCGCTGTAAACTCATAATGAAGCTGTTTGGTCAAACTGCCCGGTGTGTATTTTTTTGTTTGTTTGTTTTTTGTTTTTTTAAGGGGGAACTTTCACACGAACAAACGTTGAGAGCGATGCAGCTCCTCATGGCTGTCAGGCCTCAGAAACACGATACACTCTCATCATCATCATCATCCAGTCACAGTTAACACACAGTAAGCCCACGCTTAGTTTCAAAATGTCAGTTTTTGTTTTTTATCCTCTGCTCAGGTCAGAGAACTCCTGAATTTCTCCTCAAAACTCAAAATAAATTAGTGTTAAGCTATCTACTGTACATTAGCATTCAAACGGGTTTTCCCTGCCATGGGTTGCCTGGGTGCAGTGCTTCGATGAGGGGATTACATTTGACTTTGCTATAGGGGAGAGATTCTACCATCTTGTTCTCTTATTGCTGTGTTTGGTTTGGTTTGGGGGGTGGGACGTGATGGCTGCCAGGCGTAAAAACAGGTGCGGGTTTCACCACGAGGACGGAGCTGCCACTTTGTTGTTTCTGATGGTGGTATCAGAGCACTCCGCCTCTGACGAATCACAGTCCGAGTCTCCGAACTGCAGAGGATTCTGAGGGTCGAACGGGGAGAACAGAGATGTTAGTCACGAGATCTTTACATTCCAAATTGATTTAAAGGCACAAACGGCCGCCGGCCACCGACCTCGTAGCTGTGTTCGTCAGAGCACAGCTTCCCCAGCGAGATCTGAGTCTTCACCCGGCGGACGGCGCACTCTTTGTCAGAGAGTCCGTCCGACTGGGTGGAGATGTCGATGGGGATGTCCGGCGTGTGCGACAGCAGCTCGTCCAGGTGCTCCTCCTGACTGGCGCTCAGCTTCTCCAGGGGTCCGCTGTGGGAGTGGTCACTGGTGTTGCCCTCCTCCCCGTCAGAGGCCGACAGGTTCTCGGAGCTGAAGGTGGAGTAGGACTGGAAGCTGCTCATGCAGCGGTGAGGTCTGTCAGGAGGGGGGCGGAGAAAGGGGCCTCTTCATTTTCATTCAGCAGGGTTTTATTACGATGTAGGAAGAAGAATCGTTTAACTGAATTGCACTAATTGATTTAAAAATGTTGCAACACTTTTAAAAAGGTCAGGTCTGTAAACAGCATTTTACCTCTGTCTCCTTGGAAACTCTACTTCACTATCCACCTCTCCCTCCTCCTCTTCAGATGACTCATCACCCTGAAAACAGCGCAAACAGCTGGTAATCCACAGAAAACAGTTTCTGCAGCACAAATGTTCCCCACACCTGCATTGATTCTAGGCCAGGGGTGGGCAATCCTGGCCCTCGAGGGTCGCAGCCCTACACGTTTGATGTTTTTCCCTGCTCCAACACACCTGATTCAGACATTAAATTACCTCGTCCAAGTTCTGCGGTATGGAGGACCGACATTGACATAACTAGAAAAAAAATCAGAAATATATAAATGGACCAATAAATAAATTCAATGAAAAATGCGCCAATTAAATTTAAAAAGGAGAGCTTTACCTCACGTTTTATAATTTAATTGACCTTTACATTTATTTTTCCAACTTAGTTCCAACAAATAATATATCTTTGCACATAATTTACATTTTACTGTTTTATATATATATATATATATATATATATATATAAACAGTAAAATGTAAAAATGCAGGAATTAAGCAGTTATATGCAAAAATATAATATTTGTTGGAACTAAGTTGGAAAAATAAATGTGAAGGTCAATTAAATTATAAAACGTGAAATAAAGCTCTCCTTTTTTAATTTAATTGGCYCATTTTTTATTGAATTTATTTATTTAGCTGTCTGTCTGTATCCTTTTTGAATTATATTGGTGCACTTTAAGTGTATTTATTGATTTATTAGTCAATTTATATATTTACGCTTTTATTTTTAATTATGTCAGTTTCGGTCCTCCGTATGCAGAAGCCTGATAATCACCCATTCATTCAAATCAGGTGTGTTTGAGCAGAGAAAAAAGTAAAACACGCAGGGCTGCAGCCCTCGAGGACCAGGATTGCCCACCCCTGTTCTGGGCTCACCTTCCTGAGAGGCCTGATGGTGCGGGGCAGTGAAGAGGGGAGAGGGTGTTTGGGCTGGGTCGGGTCCAGTTCCTGAGGCTCAGCCTTCTTCGTGTCGTCTCCACCTGCCTCTTGGTCAGGTGCCCCCGAGGAGGACTGGGTGCTTTCCTGGGGGCCGAGCAGCGAGCAGTGCGGTAACGGCAGGTGGCCGAGCATGGCTGGGGTCTCCTGGCAGCGCAGGCAGCCGGGGAGGGGGTGAGCCTGGCAGCAGGGACACAAAGAACCAGCCCCCGGGACGGGATTGGAGCTGGTGGATGAAGTCCGCTGCCGCGTGTTGACGTCCATCGCCGTGGAGATGAGGTCAGGGCTGGAGCCGGAGACGAGGCGCTGCATGTGGTCAGTCTGGGGGCTGCGGAGAGCGGCGGCGGGGCCGAAGTACCGCAAATTGTTGGCACAGTTGACCACAGCTTCCTCACGGCCTTTCAGGGGGAGAAGCTGCCCCTCAGCGGGCGGGCGGTGATGATGATGATGATGATGGTGGAACGGCTGCTCCTGCAGGGACTGGGTGTCCTCCGGCACCCCAGCAGCCAGCTTCAGCGCAGCAGGAAACTCGCCGTGGCTTCCTTTGCTGTTGGCGCGGCGGTGGCGAGGCTTACTTCGGTAGCGGGTTTTTCCAGGCGGCGTGGAGACTTTGGGGCTGCCTGAGAGCGGGGAGGGGGAGGGGAGGGGGTCAACGCTGGGGATGCCATCAGAGCGGAGCAAGTCTGGCCTGTGGAGGGAAAAAACATTATGAACAGATACATTTCTCTAGTATTAGCTGAGAAAACATCTCCAACATTGACAGTTTGTTTACACGTCTCTGTGTATGATGTGTCACATTATTATTATTATTATTATGAACAGATAAATTTCACATGAGAAAGAACCAGTTCAGACCTTTTGGTGGGGGGCAGTCCAGGTTTGTGGGAGATGCTTCCTTTTTTCTTAATGAGCTTCTCGACAGCGTTGGACCTGACGATGGGTCGAACCAGGTGGCGTTTGTAGGACCCGGGGTATTTCTTCTCCACTGCCTGCTCCCTCCTACAGCCACAGCTGAGTTACTTTAGTTTTTATGATTCGGAGGAGATTCTTAAACAAATGATGACTTCAGTAACAAAACATTTATCTACGTACTTCATGAGTTCCTTCTCTCGGACCTCCAGTTGCAGCATGATGGCACTGAGCTCCATGTACAGGTTGTTGGCTCTCTCCAGCTTCCTCTCGTAGTGCTCCCGGATGTCCAGTGCYTGCCTGGAGGGAACGGGGCGATGCAGAGACACGTTACTCATCCTGCCTCTCTGCTCTCTAAAAATAGACAAGTGGGCTTGTTTACGTCTGCTGACAGACCTGAGCTCATCCCTCCTGCGTCGGATCAGCTCCTCGTCCAGCCTGTGGATGCACGTGCCCTCGCTTTTGATCTTTTCAAAATGTTTCTTCACTTCCTCCCTCCATTCTGCCTGTGATATCAATAAACAGAGGGAAAATGTGGCTGTCGAAGCYTGCTGAAACATCTGACTTTTATAAGAACGTGGTTCGTTTGTTGTTTTAGTCCAAACCTGAGACTTGAAGTAGGTCTCCTGAGGAGTTCCCAACACGTCAGCAGCAGCGATGTCAAGATGTAGGAGAATCTGACGGAACGAAGGTCTGTTTCTAGGCTTGCCCTGCCTGGAACCGGTAAAAACCACAAYGTGCTTACAGTTTGTCAGAAGTTCAAACAGAAGCAGCAGCTAGATTTGATCCAAACGCACCATGTTTGCTTCATGAGGATTTTAAATCCATCCGGGCAGGTGGAGGGGACCGGAAGGTGTAAACTGTTGCTGCCGACACCCCAAATGATGGCGGAGGAGTCGACGTCTTTGTAGGGAATCTCTCCTGTCAGCAGTTCCCATAACACAACTCCAAATGACCTGCGAGACACGAGTAASACGCACACCTCTACAACCAAACAAAGATTATTATGTTTCAAACGTGTCGCGTTCCCACTCACCAGATGTCGACTTTTTCAGACACGGGCTCGTTTCTTATGACTTCTGGAGCCATCCACGCCACCGTCCCCGCAAATGACATCTTTGTACTTTTATCGCTGAGCTCTTTAGACGTTCCGAAGTCCGAAATCTTCACAGTGTCGTTGTGTGTGACCAAAACACTAAAACAGAAAAAGAAAAACTTGATTTTTTTTCTCTTCCTGTTCCGTGACACATTTCACCGTTTTCACAGAAGCGCATTTCTGAGTCACCCCATTAGCTAAATGAGACTGATGCTTCCAGCGCTTTCAGCTATCTTTCTGCTGACTAATGGAGTGTTTGGTCCTGCTGCTGCAGCGTGATATTGATTAGAGAGACAGCTCTACAGATACAGAACCAAAGAGGATGAGAKAGGAGCAGCAGAGGAGGACTGAACTTTCTGTCTTCAGTAACACAACTAGCTTTTATTGTTGCTGCATTAGATCAAACGTCACGTTCTTCAGAGCTGAAGGAACGACTTGTTGCTGCTGCTGTGATCAAAGACACAGCTTGTGCGTGATAAACCAGCAGAACATAATAACTTTGCCATCCAATCAAAAGAAAACCCTGCTCACTTGGGAGACTTGAGATCTCTGTGGATGATCTTGTGCAGGTGGAGGTAGTTCATCCCGCTGGCGATGCCCGAGGCCCAGTCCACCAGCAGCCTGGGGGTCACTTTCCTCCCCGCCCTCAGCACTTCGTACAGCTGACCCTGTGCACAGTACTCCATGATGATGCAGTAACAAGGAGCCTGGGTGCACACACCCCTGGGGTACAATCAAACAAACACACACAGGGAACGCTTTTATAGACGAGACGATAAACCCAGAACTGAAAGCAGTGGACCGGAGACCGAAAATGATGAGACGTACTTAAAGCTGATGATGTTGGGGTGCTTGAGCTTTCGCAGGTGTTTAATGTCCGTCTCTTTCTGCTCTCGCACCTTCTTGATGGCCACCTCCTCAGAGCGAAACTTGCCCAAGAAGACGGCTCCCTGTGCACCGCTGCCCAGCCACTGCAGCTCCGAAATCTCCTCAAACGGGACTTCCCACATGTCTGCAATCAGTTTAGTTATATTTCATCACAACACTCTCTTAATGTGACTCTGAGCAGTGTAGTAAATAAACAAGTTTGGTCACATGCTCTGTAGAAGGAACAATTACAAGCTTATCTTGTAAGTTTCTTCAAAAATGAAGTTATATGCTTTGAGGCCAAACATTTACAAAGTATTTGAGGGATGCAAACACAAACGAATCACATAGTAATTGTATTCAGCCATAAAGACCAATATTAAACCTAAAGTCCTGCACAATGATAGCCTGGCCCGTGCCTTCCTATGCAGTTCTGCTCATTTCTAGTTTCCCTTCACTGCTKCATGTGGGACTTCTCCCATAGACGAGGATTTCTTCAGGAGAATTTCATCCTGGCCAATCAGAGAACACGTTGATTTTCTGCYCAGTGTCMGCTAGTTAGTTTAGCTACGGCAGTGGAGGAAGTGAATGAAGCCCGTCTGTGTTGATAAGGCTTCCAAATTAAATTAAATATTTCTGATAAAGCAGCAGCATCATTTACAGTTGTCTCGTTCAGCTCAGTACTTTTCTCCTCTCAGTAGGGTTGTTTACAGTGCACACGATTTCTGGTTAGCTTCTTAGCTTAGCCTCCHTTACAGTGGAGCTGGCACGCATACCAACAGATCCAATGGGCCTCATGCAAGAACCGTTCATACGCACAGATTTGTTCTTAAGTTGTGCGTACGAGTGGTTTAAGAGAATTTGTGGCATTCACCGATGTTTTCGTATTCCAAGATTTTTTTCAGATACAAACAAAATTTACGAGTGGTCCAGACCTGTCGTATATTTTACGAGCAGTCAGTCTGCTGTTATCCAGACGGGTTTTCTTCACTAATAACTTTATATTTCGTTATTTAGAAAATATTTCAAGTTGAAAATAAATCACACTCCATAATTATGTTGACAGTAGGTTATTCTGTTTGAACTGGAATTAGATTTTAARGACATAAATTGATTAGATTAAGTTAAATTGTCTTTTAATGCTGTTGTATAACACTACAATGTTAATATGAAGATCTCAAACTAAAAAACAACTTAAATTATGCATTAATTGAAGTTTGGAGACGTTATAAAATGCGTCTTTTCAGAACCGCATCTGTCACTTGCGACCGCAGGGAGTGGGGAGACGGCCAGGCTGGGGGGGGGGTAGTGGTGCACAACCACCCTTCTTCTGAATAAATGTAAACACAGTAACASTTGTTTACACWTAAATTAAAAATATTTGACCAAAGAAAAACCGGAGCTGGACTAGAGAGAGATGAATATGATTTATATTTTTATTTCTGACTGTAACGACCCACAGGAGACACAGCATTAACAGCACATTTCATTCCTTTAAGCAGCTCCTTTAATTCCACAGTTGACGCTGCTAAAGAGAACAATTTTTTTTCTCGATCTCAGAGAGCAGGACTACAATCTCCGAACTCGTAAAGTTCTTCTTTTTTACTTTTCAATGTCGTTTATGAATGGACACTTCCTGGTATGTGTGGCAGGAAACATAGCCTTATATGGTGTTTTTGGGGTGATAATTATGTAAATAACCTCTCCTCATGCACGAGCAGCTGGATACGAACAGGTGGAATTTACGCAGCTCATTTACACACTTTTCATGAAGATAGAAGAGCTTGTTGAATCTGACGTGGCATGTTCGTACGAACCCTTCATACGAACAAAAGTAAGATAAATTTAGGATAAGAATACGAACGTTCTTGCATGAGGCCCATTCATTTTAAACTTCAGCAGAGGCCATGCCTTTAGCAAGAATCGCTTCTCTATAGCCGASAGTCCAGACCCTTGTACGAAGCAAAGCGAAGAACAAGGGTCTGGTTTTAACCAGGCTAGCACATTGATGACCTAAAAACAACTTTAACTATCTGTGCAGTGCTGTTTTTGTTACGTAGTTTAGGAAACATCAGGAAGAGCAAAACTAGCAGCACTTAGAGCTCAATGCATGGCTGAATAATGGCCAAATCAAGCCCAGTTTTGTCTGACCTCGCCACATATCCGCGTGTCCAGCCTGAACAGGCAGCCCAGAGCAAGGTGAGTCTACCTTTACCAATGACCTCAATTCAAACTGACAGCAYTGCAGCCGCACTAGGCTTCAGCTGGGAACAAATATTCAGTTACGGTTTTTTGGATACATTTCAGGAGGGAATTGGGTTTTTTTGTCTCTCAGAGGTCTTTCAGAGATGGACACGTTCTAATTAAACAGAGAGGTTTTAGTTTTGTTAAACTGACGTCACACAGAAAGATGAACCCAGAGCTAACCTTGCTGTTGCAGCTTGTATTCTGTGGAATACGTTTTCCCTATAATGTTCCACACGGGCCGAAGACAACCGAACAGCCCCTCCAAGAAGCCGCCGGAGCCGGGCCCCACTCTTTGGAAGTGCAGCTTGATGTCGTCAGGGTGGTGCGGGTGGCACGGCCTCCCCTCCCCACTTTGGTCCACGGGACCGTCCCCGTCGCCCGCCTGCTCGTCCACGCCGCTGCCYCCCCCGCCGTGCTCGCAGGATGCCGGCGACCCCGCGTCCTCGTGCTCCTGCAGCTGAAGCACGCTGTTGTCGAAGTGCCCGCCTTCGCTCCGCGTCGAGTCCACACTCAGGGCCGCGTTCGCCGGACTGAGGCCGCCCAACGCGGAGTCCTCGTCCTGGCCGGGCGCGTGCAGCGGGGCGGGGAGGTTTGTCGGCGGAGCGAGGTCGGTGATGATCTGAGGAGGGAAGTTAGAGAGTGGGGCCTGAGGAGGTTGGGGTTGGGAGTTGGYCGAGTTTGATTTCTTCGTGGCGTCCCCGACCACAGTGAGTTTCAGCTCCTCCTTCAGCTTACCCACCAGSAGACTGGGGCAGGAAGTCCACGAAAGCACCTCTGGGGAGCTGCCCATGATGTCACGCATGTGCATGGGCTGCTCAGAAACGATGAGTTGGACGAGTCCTAACACATCGGTTAGTCTGAATGTTGAAAATCACCTGCAGAATGGAGAGATTAACACAGAGAAGAAGGAAAGGTGCATATTAAAACAACTGTACCATGGTCAATTTTCATCAAACATGAATAAGATTACAAGCGTTAACACGGTGACATCCTGTTACTTTCACAATGAAACACAGTCCTATCATTTCCACACATGGATCTGGGATTGAGTGAGATTACATTAATGATTATTATTTTAAGATATGAAGGGAAACCGCAGCAGATTGGAGGCTTAAAATCCATCTATAGAACATTCAGAGTAAATAAAAATGAGGCAACAGTGAAACTTAAAGTAAACAGTTGAATTAAACCAACCCAACACACACCCACATTAATACTGAGGCTTTTCCATCGCTGGCGCAGTAACGGTAAAGAAAAGGATTAAAGGTTGTTCCGTGCATTTTAGCTGCTGAAATAAAACATCTGGCACACACAAAGCTGCAGCAGGAGCGACAATRACAGCCCGTCAGTTTTCTATAGTCACAGAARCAACAAAAGATCTATGAAGTCCAAATGCAGTAAGTGTTACACAAGACACTGTTGACTGAGGTCAGAGAAGGGACAGAACACAACAGAAACAAACTGCAGCACCTATTTTCCTGATTGGTATCGGCCAACCTTTGTACACATTACAAGATTGGTCTTTGAGAAGAAACCTCAAAAAATAAAAGCACCAAAAATACAGAAGAATGTATTATTTTATTGCCAGGTRCATTTATCTTTACCTGTAAAATATAATATGGATCATATGGTCTACAATACTAATCTCAGCTAAAGCTCCATCTGCTGGCTCACATCCCACAGTTCTCATCAGAAACTACCTCTGGTGTCATCAGGTCACTCAGCTGATTGTGTGATAACCAGGTCTAACGACAAAGCAACATAAAATAAGCTGAAAGCTCATAAAGTGTATTAAGTGGATTTCAGGAGGAGATAATTTTCTAAAAAAAAGTAACATCTTAATATCTAATAATGACTTTATTTACAAACCTTGGACAAAAAAAAACCTCTATCAGCTGCTTCTTAAAAAGGCCCATTTGAAGTCATGAGGTCATAACCTCAATGATCCAATCCAGTTTAAAGAGGCAGCAGTAAACAGGAGGTTCAGCACAAGGATAGACGATGTGTACAGGCTGATCAAAGTCCTGCAGGGAGGAGATAAAGCTGTGAGCTGACTCTGTGTGACGTGGAAGTTTCATGGAGGAGACGAGAGCGGAGGCACACACACCGGTTTTACACTTGGATTGGATCAAAGTACTGTTTGGTCCTGATATGTTTGTTGTTCAAATGTAACACTCAGCGTGGATCCCACCTCAAACACTCAGATTGAAACAAAGTGATGCCGAGTGATTTCTGAAAGAGATTAAACGAGGCGTGCTCTCAGCCACCGGGCCATYTAGATGCTGTTTGCATGTTTGTGCAAATCCAGGTAGTGTGTCTCTGTGCATCCACCGGGGGGAAACCTGAGCGCTGTGAGAGCGTGGCGGCTGCCAGGAGCTCATCTATAATGCAGGCCCGTCTCTAATCAGGCTGCTGAGAGTGCAGGGGAAGGAGAGAARGCTCTCTCGGGTATCCAATAAATCCGTCCCGTTCCAGAGCAGAGACAAACGAGCTGCGCCGACAGAGGCCAGTGGTGTAATTCCACCTCGCAAACCAATTCTTGGAGCCGGGCTTTTGACGTGAGCCGCGGCAGGGTGGACGTGGTCTGCCGGGCAGCAACGTGCACATTTATCCTCACGAACCGTAACCTTTGTGACCAAACTGAAACTCTGCGATTATCTCTGAATAATGACCACAGAGCGCAGTCCGGTGCCTTTCAACCTTTTCCACGTCACCAAGCGGAGCAAAGAAACCTTTTGCTCCTTTTCATCAAACCCTAATGGAAGATCTCAACGTGCACACAGTCCCATGAATAATGTCGGCGCCTGATTGAAACGGGTTTCATTTACATGGTCATTTATTTACGGGACTTTCCGAAGGAGATCGCAAGTTTGTGCAAGGACACACTGAGCATCCAGCTGCTGGTGAAAAAAGAGAATTTGCTCGGAAAAGGATACAATGAATATTAGTGAATATTATTTAGGAGAAAGCYTGGAACGGGAGGGACAGAGGGGGAGAAATTATCAGGCTGATCCTTTAATCCCTCTACAGAGCTATGTGCACAAACACAAACCTTATTCTGTCCTCCCACTCACTTTGTTTCCTTCTTTTCTGTTTGGCCTCTCTGATGCCAACTCCACGTCAATGCATTACAGTATGTATACTTTTTATTTGTTATTTAAAAATAAAGTAGTGATAGACTTCATGTGTACATATACACAGGATTTGTTGGTGAAGTGGGGAGGGATCAGGTTTACACACATATGCCCAGGGCGTGTCTGGCAGAAGCCAATAATCCCACTACTCCCAGAAATCCACTGGGGAAAGAGGTTCGTTTTTGTAGCAGTCAGCAAACACCGGAGTGGTTGTTGGAGCTTTTTACAAACAGCAGCTGAACCTTTCAAACCGGAGACACTTTAAACACCAACACAGACACACACACACACACAGCGTCAGCAGCAGTCTCATCTGCCTCTCCATCACTCTGCTCCTCATTAAGAGAAGCCCTGCTGGGACCCACCGAGGGGAACCTCCTTTCAGGTGACAGCTGCGTCTCCGACAAAGGACCAATTTAGCCTCCATCCCCACCTCATCGTTCACACGTTACCATGTCAACGCTGCATCCATCCTGACCTTATGCTTGCAGTCCCACTCYATCTCATTCAGCTTTGAAGGCCACAACTGAGCACATGAAAGCTTTCATACAGAAACAATGTTTTTTCATGTAACAACAATGTAACCATTTTTAAGTAGAAATACTGCATTACATTAGTCTTAAAAATGGATATTGTGTAAAAATATATCTAATAAACCCGTATTTTATTTATTTAAAGTGTTTAAAGTAAGAAATTGTGTCTTTTTTTTTTTTTGGAAAAAAAATTTTCAATTAAGTGTTGTAAAAGTAAGTGACACAAATAAAAAAAACAACTGGAGGAGCACTTTATAACTAATTAGGATAGCTGGAAACCAGTCAGTAAGAGGACTGGGAATAAAAAGAGCGTTTTAGAGAGGCTCAATCTCTCAGAAGTAAAGCTGGGCAGAGGTGTGTCCAAAAATAGTGGAACAATTTCAGAATAACGCCCCTCAATGGAAAACTGGGAAYACTTTGCATATCCCATCATTTACAGTTAATAATAATATTAAGGCTGCGRYATATTTGAAAAACCTGCGATGTGCGATATTGGTGCTTAATATTGCGATGACGATATGATTTGCGATAAATGAACAAATACCAAATACATAATAATGCATTTTTGATGTCTTTCTGCTCTGGATTCAGAGCAAAAAATAAAATAAAATAAAATAAAATAAAATAATAATTTTCATTCCGAAATGACTTTTTTAAATGAAGGGATCCATCCAATTGGCCAAATACATTAAGGGCTCTATTTGATTGGTGAAATACTTCAAACTTCCGTCTGAGTGACAAAACTTGAAAATGCAAACTTTTGAGCCAACCATTTATTTCAGTTTATGCAGTTGTTGCGATATGAATATTGCACAGGCTGTTACTGCGATGACCACGAATTTTCTATATATCGTGCAGCCCTAAATAAAATCATCAAACAATTTCAATTATTGTTAAAGATTGTTGGTAAAAGAAGAGGTGATGCTTCACAGGGCCTAATTTTGTTCAAATGGAGGTTATAACAATAACGTAAAGTAAAAATTTCACTTTTTCCCCACAGATATTTTCTTATTTAGAGATTTTAGTGACACATACACAAAACCGTTGACTAAAATGCATATGACTGCACAGATTACCCTCTAATTTGCTCATTTCCAGGAGGAACAACAAATAGCTGCATTAGAACCTGTCTGTCCCTCCTGAAACAAGTGAAACACAGATGGTGAGAGCTGTGCTGGTCTCTACAGAGCATGTGACTTTGTTATCCTCAGTCCTCTCATATCTGCACCTACTTCTCAGATCTGTGCAGACTCTGGACTCTCAAGGTCTGAGCTCAGCGCGTGAGTAAACAGTGTTACAAAATGGAATCCGACGCTCACAGATGTCTTTGTTATGGCTGGAGACGACAAAACTAGACAGTTTGTAGCAAAGTAAACATGAAATTATATTAAAAAGTTTTGTTTTGATTGTAGGGATGTTTAAAARCAGCTTTTAATGGAAGAAACTGAATAAACTGCTGTAAACTAGTCAGCAGATGATGAGCATCTCATGGCTGACATTTTGTGAAAATCCTTCTTTCCTCATGTTCCCGTGCCCTCTGGTGACTCGCCTGAGTTTAATACCTGCGATGGCCGGAAAGCAAAGCAGGCCACAGTGCAAAAATAATCCTCACCTGCAAGTTATAAGGTGGGAAAATAAGAACAAGGTCAAAGCTGCAGCTAAAGCCACAGGGAACGGAGCAGGTGGACTGTTAGTCCTGTAAAGCCAGATTTTATTCTGGGCGAGGATAAAAGTGAATGAATGAAACAGCAGAGCAGACACCGAGTGTTGTGTACGGAAAATAAAAGTGCGTAAATCCAATTTAACAAATCACCGCTCTCGGAAGGAATCCACTAAATGTCAGCAAGGAAAAAAAAATAAAACTATGAATCATTGGTGCTCTAAACAAAAAAACGGTTCCTCAAATAGCCTCAGCTGGTTCCAGCCGGTGTAGGAGAAAATAATAAACTGAAGAAAAGAGAGTTTGATCCACGGACGCGTCACTCGCTCTCTCTCCTCCAGACTCGCTGCAGTCAGGGCACACAGGACAAACACCGTCCATACTGTCCTCTGAAAAGCTTACAGAACTTCAAAATCAGTCATCCAGGTGACCATTTCCTTGAAGTGAAAGCGGGATGACAGGACCAAGAAGACTGCGGAGGAGGAGATTTACTCCCAGAAAAGAAGAGGTGGAAAAGGGAGATAAAGGAAAGATATGAAGGGTAGTGTTTTTTTTCACAATAAAAGCAGAAGAGAAATAATATAAGCCAAGCAAATCTTAAAGGAATGCACATCACACACCACCTTTAATYCTGGAGATTTAAGACTAAAATAGTTTTATTAATATAAATGAGCTGTTTTGAGCAACCTAAAACTTTTGCTCAATCTAATGTAATAACATGAGATAAACTCAGATTGTTGTAAATGACTCTCAGCTGCTACTGCATCAAATATTAGCTCAATATCTGTAAGATTGACTGACTTATAGTCATTCTTGTGTTTTCAAGGTCAACTGGTTGGAACCACCGTGAAGCTTCAAAGGTTAATGAGTTTTTTACCTTTAGTTTCATTAAAAATCATCCACTGGTTTGAGAGATTTGTTTGCATCACCTGCTGCCGAATGACAAACGCGGGCAAATATGAATGTGTGAAAAAAAACAACAACTCAGAATCTGTAGCTACTTTGGCAGCTTGAGGTACAAACCTCTAACGAGACTCTAATGAGAAAGAGTCCCAAAGCAACAACAAAGGGCACAAGAGGAGCCGGCTCCATGTGATCTGGGTCTGTCGGCCCTGCACGGCCAGGAGACAGCAGCATGCCAACGCACACACACACACAAACACACACACAGCACACTAGAGCAGCTGCTGCAACAACAATTCCCCTTGTGCTCCTTTAATGGGGACGGTCTGCCCGGCCCGCCAACAACAAGGAGAGAGACAGACAAACATGCATATTGCAGGAGTCTGGCTGTGACTGACACCAATTTTTAATAGATGGAATATGAAAATACACAAAGCCTAAGAGCTAAGAAGAAAAAAAAGAAGTGGAGTGTATGTCTGGTGGGAGTGAAGGGGTGTTGGACTACATGTTTCATCTCCTGTCTGAAGACAGACTTCACCACAGCAAAAAAGCCAGGAAATCAATACACATTAGTGCTACAGCTACAGTACCTCCTGGCTTTCTACTGTCCCTGCTCGCTCTTAAAAAACACAAATCTTAAAAGTAAATCTACCCCAGCAGATGAAGTCAGACACAAAGGAGGAGAAACTCACAGATTTGAATGAGCTGCCATTATTTAAAATGGAAAAAAAAGAAGAGTGGATGGATCTCTGCTGCTCCACCCCTCCTCCTCTCTCTTCTAAAGCCTGACCGCTGGCTATTCATCCTGTGCCGTTACATAAACATGCTTAGCAGGGGACAGAGGTGGGCTCACTTTAAGCTTCCCTCAAGTAAATTAAAAGATGCAAACAGGAGGAGGACAGACGAACAAACAGGTGAAAGGAAGTAAAACATATGAGGTGGTTAATTGAGAGGTTGTGGGTACAAAACACGTGTGTCCCAGAAAAGACAAACCATGACTCAGACTCAGATTCATGTGGTTGCATAAATAAAACAAAAAGGTGGGACTCAGAGGAGTGGTGCTACTTTAACCTACGTCTTCACCTGTCTGTCCTTCAGAGGGCACAGACAACACTGCATCAAAAAGCAGCAGCAGCAGCGTCACCGCCGAGCCGAAAATAGCTCCCGCACGCACCAACGCATGAGCGCACACAAAACTCCTGCAGCTCTGCTGACGATGAAACCCCAACATCGGATCCACACGCAGACATGGGAAGACGTCTCTTTACACATATGTGATAAACTGCAAATCAGAGGAGACAGGTACCCACGAGGAGGAGGAGGAGAGGAACCTCCACATCAAACACTCAGATCAGGAGATTACTCACAGAGAGAGCTCAGATTCATGGTCCTGTCTCAAATCCGATGGAGGACAGAAAAAAAAACTGGCCAAACTGACAGCGAGTAAAAATTTTTTTAAAAAAGAGGCTGAAAACGGGACAAACATTCCTCTGACTCCCGCAGCACCTGGTCCAGGAGTGGGCGGGCGGCGTGTATCGCCACCGTGTCGCTGAGGACCTGCTCACGTCACACTTTTCATGAATGGAGGTGTCTGACGCAGCGAGGACGCACCTCACGGAGCAGAGGAGGAGGAGGGAGGGACGACGAGGGGGTTTTCGTAGGTGGAGTTTTCGGCGCAGACTCGGAGAGGGAGGAGCGAAGCGGGATGAGGCAGAACGCAAGAAGAGACGAGATGCAGGAGGGGTGGCGGCTGGTTGGGCGGGGGGAATAAATTTCAAAGCAGCACCAGCTGGAAACAGCAGGTTCGGCTGCTGTGGTGTTTCTGTAAGTAGGACACAGTTTCTGCACAAGAGAAAATCCTTTTTTTTTTTACTGAATCGGTAATCAGTTTTGTTCAAGCCAATTGAGACAATTGTGAGCCGCCCGACGCTTCGACTATTTGCATTTCAATGCAACACGAAGGTGTGAAATCTTTAAAAATGTGCCTACAACACAAAACATCTCAACRATATCCTCTGTAGGCTTAAAGTTTAATAAGTGTTGTCTTTATGCTCATGTTTTTCACAGAAACACAGGGAAAAGTAAARATGAACAAGAAGCGAAAAGATAAATATGGGATTAATTAAGATAAACACAGACAAGAGAGAACGTCTCTTCTAAAAATACACATATGAATGCAGAAAGCTGAACAAAAGCTAGACTAAATGTGAAACTGTAGCTCAATAACCTAAGAATAATCTTGACAGAAATTAAAGCTAAAGGGAATGATTTCACAACTTGATTACGCTTTTAAAAATACACCGTGCAAACACTTTTTTGCTGCAACTTATCTCACTGGGCTGCAACTGTTAGAGTCAAACTGGTGACCCAAAATTTTATATTGTGGTAAAAAATTGCATGAAATTAAGGCAAATTTTCTGTTMCAGTCTCACTTTATTCTCAGTGTTTGTGAGCAAACAACAAGGGAGTAGCGTGGCTTTGTTTCCAACAACCAGTTTTAGAAAATCACTACTCATTTTTCCYTGCACGGCTTGCAAAACACACAATTTGCCGTCCACCTCTGCCCAATTTAGCTCGTTTTGTATCCACATCCAGCTGCCCGTGGGTTTATAAAAATACAGCTATAATGATGCTTTTGAGATGAGCTGGACATGCTCGCAGCAAAATCCAGGTGGGGTTGGGGACCCTCTCGTGTCAACCCTGTGAATATTCTGAGAGAAAATTTGTTTCGCAAATTTTTTAAAACATGTGAGGATGACGTCTTTCACATTAAACGAGATGACAATCCAAGGTTCAGTATATAAGCACTTGTGCAGAACAGTATGAATAAGAACACCTCCAATAAAAACTAAGCATATCATAAATAAATAAATACACTGATGAATCTTCAACGACTGCTTTCCACAAATTAAGGATTTAGAAAGCAACCAGTGCAGTAGCTTTAATACAACGTTAAAGTGCCCGTGACATCAAACTTTTGTAATAAATGTGAATGRGTTTTTGGAAAGAGAACACTGATAACATTTTGCAAAACAAATTTCACGCTGTTGAGATGAACAGCTGTTCAGATATGTGCATGTGAAGAAACAGGAAGTGATGTCAAAGGCGAATATCTGCATGTAAGCAGAGTGATGCTACAGTAATTAGGGAAGAATTTGGTGTTTCTTTAGATTATTTTGAGTCACTATCAGAGTTGAAGGAGTTTAAATTGTTTCAATAAACAATGATTAGAGAGTTTCTTTTCTTAAAGAGTTCCCCTTTGATGTCACTTCCTGTTTCACTTTTCTGAGCCAAATTCAAGAAAAGATAAGCCAGTTATGAGACAAAATGGGCAAAATCATGTGTATTATGCTAATTTTCTTAAATATAAATGTTTTCTTTGWCTTTTTGTATTTGAAGGATCAGCATGTCACAGGCCCTTTAATTTCWTAACAGAAAAGCAACAATAACATAAAAAAATTAAAAGGGCAGAGCCTGAATAGAATGTCATGGGAATTATGGTTTTCTTTTCCCAAAAAGGTCATCTGACMTTCCTCACCATCTCTTTGTAAGCTCAAGTTTCCTTTTTTATTTCCTCATGGGAGCTGTGTGTGTAATTGTGTGTTTCTGCATATGTGTGTGTGTAGAGTACTGACCTGTCAGAATGGTTCTGAGCATCTCAGAGGTCAGCACCGTGGGATCTAGTCTCCAGTTACTGCTTCTAACCTGCACACAGACACCAAGCAGGAAGAGGAGTTTTTAAATGTCGTTATTTAATTTAGTAGTTGTTGATAACTGGAGCATTTCTGACAACCAGGACTAAATGAAGTGGTTTTAGCTGAGATTGAATCTGACTGAGGGAGTAAATCATAAATACAAAGATTGATTGTAAGGGGAGTCCTGTGGATGAGGGGATGAACTCAGAGAACAGATGCTTCCCACATGGAGCGCTTGTTTCAGACCTAACCCTCTGGGGAGGGTGATGATGGGGTGGGGCAGCAGAAATGTAATGGTGCATAAAGAGCATTGGGGGTTGGGATTTTGGAGCGGCATTGTCCAGACTCCCCCMTGAGGGAACCCTGAAGGAGGAGGAGGGCTCGCATCCTGGGGCAAAGAGCAGTGGATAAACTGCGTGAAATGAGCCACAGTGCAGATGGCTGCTGGCTCTTTGGAGATATTAAGAAACGGGCGTGTGTTCGGCCTCTTAAAGTTTCTCTTTTTGACGCACTGCTGATGAACTTATCTGGCAACAAGAGTGGTTCAAGAGGTTCATTGTTACTGTGCTGCTGAAGACAACTATGCACACATTAAACAAAGCAAGGGGKTTTCCAAAAACACTGCTCCAGTTAAATATTGACAAAGTGGAAAAAAGACCATCAATATCCATACAAGAGTGTGATCCTAATAACAGAGCTGTTTGCTCAGAAGGAATATCAAACCTGTTCTAAAATCCAAAGATCATTTSAGCATAACCCTCGGTGCTTGCATGAAACACACATTCAAATACTAAACTGTATACAAAAACTTTAAAAAAGATTTCTACAGACGCTGCTAATTCAGCTGTCATTATGTAAAAAGTTAAGACGACTCCTTTAAAATTTTAGTTTTTACAAACCCACACCAGCTTTTAATAAATATAATTTATAAAACATACAGGGATTTTTCTGTTTGTCATTTTGTTTAAAATGACACAATGCACATTATATTTCCCACTAACATACTATATACATGTATCTTTGTACATACTCTATAATACATGTATATCATAAACACTACTATCATAGGTGAAGTACCATATGTATATATGTTGTGCACCCTGCCTGCACTGTTCTGTTTCTGTTACCCAAATTTTGTTGCTGTTTTCTTTGCTATTTAGTTATTTGCTGTTCAACATTTTGACTTTACACTGTATATATTACTCTAAATTTTTGTTTATTTACTCTTTGTGCATCTACTGCAAACTGTGAATTTTATATTCAGTATTGTCTTTATTTTTATTCTTTATAGCGAGTCCAAGAGTTTCTTCTCATCCTAAGAATTTCATTGCATTGTTGACCCTCGTTAACCTGCATATGACAATAAATGAATCCTGAATCCTATGTTTTAAGAACCTGTCACACGATAACGTTTTACACAACTTGTGCTGACTTGTGAAAATTTTGTTATGACCAAATTACTATAGGTTGTGTATTTTTCATCTAACCATTATCATCACAGTATATAGATTTATGTAGAATTTTTCTTCCATCTTCAGTGTTGGAAAAACATTTTCATAATTTCACATAAGTTGTCTAAAACATTTTAGTGACAGGCCTTTACCAGCAGTTTGACAGGTTAAGGAAATAAAATATTAAAAATAATAAAAAAGACTACAAAAAGAGCACAGCCAATCAAATTAGAAATTAGATAAATGCAAGAATGAAAATAATTTCATAATTTATTATTCTGAAGCAGCTTTCCAATAATCGTTGCTGGTCTGCTGATCAACTTTTACTACAAATAAATAGCATTTGGCATGTTTTTTCAGTTCCCTAAAGTGTTTGATTTACCGCACTTTTGTGCAAAATATTTACGAGTAGTTGAAACTTAATTATGTATTCTTGAACAAAATGTAAAATCTACAAAAAGGAAAAAAAAAACAATGTTTAAAGGACTTATTTTGATAAATATTAACATGAGAGTGTTGAGTTTTACATCACAGCAACATTAATCCGTACTTTGTAGTTTTTACTGTTATCGCATCATTTGACCCTTGTTTAAACTTTTGTATTTGCTGTCAATAATTACATTTCCTGCTCAATTAGCAGGAGGATAATCTTTTCTAATTGCATCAGTGGTCCGTTGTATACAATCATAAGATGACTTATTTCTTGTCGCTGTCGTTTAAAATCAAAACAATTCCAAAGCAAACATTTAAAACTAATCTGACCTCTGTTTCTCTGCTGGGATTAATCCAGTGATCCTCCCGCTCTGCTGCCATCTCCGACATGAAGCAGAGCCGCTCAGATGTGGCCTGGCCTCGTGTCCGAGCTGTAAACCACACTGACTCAGCACCGTCATGCACACTCATTACTATTTCACCAGCAGCTGAACAGCAGCACTGACAGCTCCGGTGTCCCCTTCATCAATAAGAGATGAGCTTACAGAGGTTTACCTTTCCAATCTGCCAGCACGGGCATGGCCCAGATACAGACACGCCAACCTAAACCCACACATCTATAATTACTGACAAATATACAACACCTCTATGAACGACAGRTACATCCTGCAATGTGAGGACACGGAGTAGGACTCGTGTCTTTTCACTAATGTTGAATAACCTGTGGGTTATAACTAAAAAGACATGTTTATTTTATATCATGGGGAGGAAATCAGACAGTAAGCAGCATTCTCATAATAAAACTTCAGTTTCTTTCTGTATTCATGCCACAATGTAAACTAATATAAGTTCTAACTAGAGAGTTTGCATTTTTTTTGCAAAAATCCAACATGAATGCTCAATGATGAACAATTTTCACAGAAAAAAAWGTACAAAAATGTTGCTATTTGTTGTAAAATAGTCAAAAAGCTGAAATTTGCCAAAATAGTAGCTAAAACATGACTGAAAAACCTGAATCTAGCTAGCAAAAAGAAGCAAAAAGAGCACATTTGAAGAATTAAACAGCTGAAACAAGTAGCTACATTTAACACAAAAAAAAGAATTTAGRTGAAAATAGCTAAAAAGAAAAGATAGCTTAAATGGCAGAAAACTGCTGCTGCTTAAATTAGCAGAAAGAAGTTCAAGAACAAAATTAACGAACAGTTGGAAAGAGCAGAAATATAGCTGGAACAGCAGAAAAAACTAAAATTAGCTAATCAGGAATGGACAGATGCTAAAATTAGCTCAAAGAATTAAAAATAAGCAGTACTAAAACAAAAGGTGAAAAGTGCAGGAAAGGTTCAACTATTCTGAAGAATTTTAAGGATGTTGAAAACAGCTTTATTTAGTTTCCCTGAGAACAAAAATGTCAGAAAAGGCTAAATATTTCAAAAAGTATAAATTGCTGAAATTCCAAAAGCCATAGCCGGAATATCCTGAAGGAGCTGAATGTTTTGGTACATAAATTGCTGAAATAATTTGTAATGTTTTGTTGTTTGAAGCTTATTGTTTTTTTGAATTTATTATTCTTTTGAAAAAAGGGGCAGATATTAATAAAAAATATCTTCTTTCTGCTACCTTTCATTTTATTTGTGTTTTGTATTATTTGTTTTATGTATAGCATTTGTTTTTTTTTAAATTAAATTAGTAAATTTTTAAAATAAAAATAAATAACACAAAACTTGTAAAACGTATGTACCAAAAGAAAATGTATTGAAGAAAAGTTGATCATCTCAGTAGTGTGAACGTTTTATAGCAGAATATTACTGGGGCTGCTACCACTTCCTGTGTGTGAGGCTGCAATATTGGATTTTAGTTTGAAATTCAACTTAGGTGAAGGCTTCAACCAATTTCTCTGGTCAGAAACTAAGAAACTAAAACTTCAGAGTTCAAACGAAATCCTCCATCTGTGCTGATTTTATGCAAACCACGACAGCAGGTGAGCTCAGGTGATCGGTGGTTTTACATGAACACAGTGAATTCTGCCCACAACAGTCGCTGATGCTCTGTGACAGATAATACTTGAGAGATTAACGTGCTGAACTGACCAATCTGCGCCGAGAGGAAATTACATAACAATAACTGTTCCACACCCCGGGGGGGATTCAGCCTGCAACAATCCATCCCTCCTGATTTCCTCTATATCGCGAGCGCAGGAGCAAACAGATGAGGAGCAGCAGGCAGAAAGTCCGGTTGTACCATCCTCTCTCTCTCGTGCACCTGCTAATCTCCTGAGCGCAATTTCTCAAATTACACGCAGAGCAATAATGCTGAACACAAAAGTCACTGTTAGATAAGACAAACCGGTTTAAGACTCCCCATCTTTGCATAGAAATAACGAACTTCTTGGAATTACAGAAATAATAAGAAATGAGCATATGTGGGAAGGTCACACTAACTTCTGATTTAAAAAAAACAAAGCGCAAGAAGTGAGGTATCACCTTAAATTTAAGATTTAAAAAGCTGCTGTTTTAATGTTTGAGATTTATGCAAATTTTAACTTGTGCTGTAGTGATATCTAAAGCTTTAGTCTACTAAAGTTCAGTTCTGAACTTTGTACAAGATAAACCAAAAAAGTGCACTTTTGTTAAAAGCAATAAGAGTTTTTGTTTTTTGTTTTAATAAAAAAAGGAAGAAGCCAAATATGCTTCTTTGATTAGTGATCCAAAGTTATAAAGCTTTCATTTATTTAAAATAATAAACGTTCTAAAATTTCAGAAGGCAGACGTAGGGACAAATAATTTTACTTAAATTATTTTAAATATTAAACAACAATAA
>NW_013953967.1:6348-7467 GCF_001266775.1 Austrofundulus limnaeus | reverse complement strand
CCCTAAAAACACAGGCTTTCTGACAATCTAAATAGCTTGTACACAAATATAAATACTTATTTACAGTTATTTTGTGTTTTTGTAATAGTTATAGGGAAAATATTACATCAGCAATTATTTTATTACCCTTTAAATTGATTTCTGGAGATTATCCAAGGTGCTTCATGACCCAGACTTGGGTCCCAAGCCCAACTTTGGGGACCAAAGTGCAGTGGTTCCCAACTAAGGCAAAAATGTAATCAATTCAGAAAATCTTCTCAGGACCCCACCTTGATGTTTCAGGACCCCACTTTGGGTCCCGACCCCAACTTTGGGAAACACTGGCCTAAACCACTAAATAAAATAATACAAAATAAAGCCTAAATGTGTCCCAAAGATAAAAATAATCAAATAAAGTTCAACCTGAGAGGAACAAAAACAAACATTTCTATGCTTCACTATAATTTTCTCTCTCCTCCTGCAATAACCCATAGCATCCTATAATTTTCTCCTCCTGGTAAAATAAACACAAATAAAAAAAAGCTTTATTGCAGATGTACACAGCTCTTGTATCCAATAAGGTCCACTTGGTTATATAATGAAGGGAGAATAAGAGTCTTAACCTTTGAACAGCAGGATCTGCTTGACTGTAAATCTGTTTTTAGAGCGCTAATTATTAAAACGACGGCGCTGAACAATAAGAAAACGCTGACTGGGAGATTTTAAAAAGTCCATCTATAAAGACGCCTAAAACAGTCCTGGGTCGTCGTGTAAAAGCCTGTAAACTGCAGCTCTGACAGCTGCCTCAGTCTGCTCAGTAAGCTTTTTTTTTTTTTCACTGCGCGACCAAAACCCAACCATTTCTTTTCAAACACGGTTTAAAGTTTTATATAAATAGAAAACAGCGATAAACCTGGCATTTACGTAAATAAAAACAAACTAGTAAAAACAATCCTTACCGTTTTGTCTCTTCTAAATGAAATATTAGCCCCGCTGGCTGCTGCTGCTGCTGCCTCTCGGTCCATCTATTTACTCGAATGGTACAGTCTCACGAGCGTCGCGCGTCACTTCCGGACACTCTCACTGGTCCACCTGTAAACAGTCTTTCAAAGATCGTCTATGAACCACCTGATACTGTAT
>NW_013953967.1:0-855 GCF_001266775.1 Austrofundulus limnaeus | reverse complement strand
GTTCTTTTTTCTTATTAAAGGCTAAATAAAACAAAAATATTGGTGGTAATGTTTGACTGTGTAACTTTACAAATGGCACCCCATACATTCCTTCTGTGTTTTTTCTCTTTCCTGTCTAATCATATGAACTTGACTTGAATTATTTACAAGTCTGAGCACGATACTGTTTGTCTCTTGGAAACAAAACACTAAGAAATCAGGGATGACTCAAGACTTTTGCACTGTGCTCTACCTCCCAGGGAACTTTCTCCTCAGGCACAGCAAAGCGTGTGATTTTGCAGTTTGGGTAGTGAAACTGACGGGACCTGACGTGGAAGCTGCTTTCTTTTTCTAACGCGTTCTTTAAAGAGACGGCAGATTCATCCGCCACAGCTGCAGCTGCAGAAGAGAGGAAAAGTTGGAACAAACAGAAAGAACGTCACAATAAAACAACACAAATGTCACCGCATGAATGTAATGTAACAGTGGAGGGTGCAGGTTTGAATCCAGACTCTGTCGTTGTGCTTCTCCTGCAGAAGCTCCCTGAGACATCAGAGCGTCCATGATCCACTGCAGTGATTTGTTGGACTGGATCACCTGAGGAAACAAAGGAAACTGAGTCAAATCCTTTTCAGAGCTGCTCAGACAGCAATGAAGGAGTTTAATTAACAAATGAACTTGAATGCACCAAGAAGCATGAATGGTAACATTAAAAAAATAATAAAATTAAATCACAACCTGCTCCTCTAGTTCAGCCAGTCGCTTCAGAACCGCAGCCGAGCTCGTTTCTTTTTCTGTCTCCAGCTGCTCAGTTATAGTGGTAACCCTCCAAAAACAAGGGAAACACACACACACACACACACACACACACACACA
>NW_013953966.1:51737-52524 GCF_001266775.1 Austrofundulus limnaeus | reverse complement strand
AATATTATGACTTTAATCTCATAATATTACAACTTTATTCTCATAATATTATGACTTTAATCTCGTAATATTACGGCTTTAAGGTCATTTTAAAGGGGAGATATTTTAAAGCCTGTTTTCTTGCATCGTCCTGCTAATTCCATTTCTCCTTTAGTTGCACAACACCAACCTCATTTATGAATGTTTGTGTGTTTGTGGGACGCCTGGCTGGGTTTTATAAACAGTCAGATCTTAAAGATGGTCTTGTATTGCTGCCACTTCTCAGAGCTGTTTAATGAATGCAGCATAAATCTCAGGGCATGGTTCTTGGTTCTTACCTGGACGGGTCAAAACTGTCAGTTCACTGTTCTGTTGAGGTTTCGACCCCATTGGTGGCTGAAAAGGTAAAGTTTGAGATTTGCAAATTGCTTTTATAGTCGTGATTAAAGATGCAGATAGTTATTGGTCCACTGCAGTCCTTATTGTGTCTTCTAAACCAATGCAAGAAAATATTATACGGAGTGTTTTCCAAAATTGTTAGTGGCCCATCAGAAGATTGAGAACCAGATGTTTGGGCAGCTCAGTTTAGAAAATACCTCAAAGCCTTACAAGCTTTTAAAATTTCTTTTAGCTACAGTGTGTTGTGGACTTTACCTGTTGCGTAATAATAAAATAAAGATGCTTATCTTCAACCAAATCCACAATATGTCAAAAAGAAGAATTTACTGGTCACTGAGTGTGTGTGTATATATGTCTGTGTGTATATACTGACAATATTTATGAATGTAGGCATGTATGTATGTATATC
>NW_013953966.1:46601-50737 GCF_001266775.1 Austrofundulus limnaeus | reverse complement strand
CGCCGAGGGGACAAAAGGTTGTGTGGGGGTGTCTGAAGGAGTTGGGAGGGGGGTTTGAATGGAAAGATAAACTGAAGAGCCCCTTCCCAGTTGCTACACACACACACACACTCATACACACACACAGAGTACAGCAGAGTCCTCACTGCCTGCCACCTCCAGCTGTCGCCGAGGGGACAAAAGGTTGTGTGGGGGTGTCTGAAGGAGTTGGGAGGGGGGTTTGAATGGAAAGATAAACTGAAGAGCCCCTTCCCAGTTGCTACACACACACACACACACACACACACACACACACACACACACAGGACCTAGTCAGCTGCGTTAGGCAGCATCTCCCGTCTTTGCCCGCTCGCTGTCTCCTCCGAGCTGAACTGCAAACACCGGGACGGTGGGAGTTGTCAGCCTGTTTGTGCATATGCAAACACAAATAAACAAAAGCAAAACTGTACACAAATATCCAGGCGTGATAAGCACAGGTGCGAACAACTGTTTTTCTTGCACAGCTGCACAAAAGCACATGAAAATGTACACATTCCACACTGTTTCCTAATGCTCCTGCTGGGTTTTCCCAGGTTCTTCCTTCTTTGTTTTTGGAAAACAAGAGTTATGATGGACGCACTCATTAGTCACTGTTTTAAGTGTTTTAATAGGACCCTCTGGGTTGTCCAGTGCTGTGAGTGGGTTTCTGTGTTCATGTTACGTGGATCAGGATGAGATCAGAGGAATTCAGAGCTGTACCTGAGCAGTTTTTCTTTGGAATGAGCTTAATGAAAGTAAAGCCCAGTGTTGTTGTATAGATGGTTATTGTTGTTCAGTTCACCTGTCAGTCATGTTTTCACCAACTCGCCTCCTAATGGTTCCTGTTCAGAACCCGTTTTCTGACYTCTGTAGGGTCATTTTGGAAAATGCAGTTTTCAGACCTTATAATCCTTTCGAAATGTTTTTCTTGTCAAATAGCTTTTCTGTTCTTTGTGTATTTTCCTTCCAACCATGTTTTACTAATAAATTGTTTTGGTGTTTTGTGCAGTGGCAGAGAGGCAGAAATGAKAACAATAACACTGTTGAGATAAACACCATTTTGTCTGATCTTAGTTTTAGGGATACCCCCAGCATCTGGCGCAGCACCAGTATTTTTTACAAATAATTGTCCAAAATGCCCCGATACCCGGAAACATTACCATGTTTTTGCGTGGACGTTCACATTTTAAACACGACTTCCATTAGATTCCAGTGTGAACGTTTTATGTTGTCGATGCAACACGTGCAGAAGATGACGTGACGTTCAGCTCACTGCTGTTTACAGGAGTCAACGGGTCGTTACCCATGCATGCTACATGTTAGCATGTGGATTCTGAAGTTGTTGTGCAATCGGAGCTGGTTGAATAATTATCTGACCTGTTTAGTTCACTGTTTACATRTTAACCTGCTCAAAGTAAAGTTAATTAAAATATTAATCCACCACCGTTCCCATCAAAAGTTTCTGTGGATGCTCAGTCATCCAGGACATGGAAAATTAAAAGCAAAAGATGGAGCTACTGGACTTCTGTTCTGTAGCTGAAGACTTGTGGAGTCATGATTATGTGCTGGAAGTAACCCAACTAAAGTATGGGTCCAGAACTTCAGCATCGACACGGTCCGACACTGTTACCATGTTTCTGTGGATTCTGCGTCATCCAGGACATGGAAAGTTAAAAGAAAAAATATGAAGCAACAAGACATGTGGAGTTACAAGATTTAAACTGCATGACCTGAAATTAATCTGATTATTACCTGGATCGATCTGTATACCCCCACCTCACAGACGTAAAAGTCTGATTAAATGAGACATGACTGTTCAGACTGAGGTTCTCWTTGACAAACATCAGACATGCATCTGATTTAGTACCAGGTTTTATTTTTTTAAAAATGTGTTTTTTATAATCACTGTGTAATGTTTAACTTCCAATTCAGTGAGTACTTTGTACCGACAAGTACCCAAACTGAAGTACTCAACTAGGATCGATGCATCACTAATTATTGTGTTGTTTCATTTGATCTTATCAGATCAAATCAGTCTGACACTTGTGTCTAAAAACAGAAAAAAACAAATGAAACACATTAAAATTGAACATTAATCCCATGCTCTGGTTTTCTTTTATAACCAACTGTCTCACACCAGCCATATCATTGTTTCTAAGTGTTCACCTAAAAGTGACATATTTCTGTGATAAATACACAGCCAGTCTGTTATTAACTGCAGAAGGATAAGTGGCGCAGTTCTCTGTACACTGGAGTGTGATAATAAAAGAGTCTCCTGTGTGTTAAAACAACCGAGGATAAAGACCAAGGATGTGAAAAATGACCGTAAGTTTCAACTGTTGGGTTGAACTTTGGGATACTATAGTTTTAGCAAAACAAATCCAGATATATTTAAATACAGGCAGGAAAAGGGAATGTTTTTGTAAAGAAAAAACACTTTTGGGTGTGTTTGCATTTTAAGTAAGAACATTTATTAAACAGGAAGGATGTATTTGTAATATCTGCATATAAAATAACTGAATTGTGTGTATTTGTATTCTRTAGCCTCTGGTTTGGTGGTGGTAGAATGAATTTTAGGGTTTCTTCCGGATTTGGCATCATGTTGCATAATTGTAACAAAATAACTTTAATTAGCTTTAAAAAAGGATTTAAAGATTTAACACAAGCCTGAATGAGCAGTAAAGTATTTATTTTCATTTTTTATCTTCTTATCATTTTAACTCATTTTCCTCAGAGCATCCTCACATATTTCCCCCTTTTTTCTTTTTGCGATGCTGTCTCCTCGTTTTTTTTTTCTTCTTTTGCCCCAGCCCCCTCTTTTACTCTTTTCCTCAACTCCTCTTCCTCTCACCTCCTGTCGGCAACATGTGGAGCAGTCGCCATGGCAACGAGGGGAGGTGACATGTGCTGTAGACAGGCAGGGAATGGAGGGAGGAGGGATGGAAGGTGGGGGGGGATATAAGGAGGAGCCCCGTGATGCACTTTGTAGTCTCTCTCTGTTTAGAAAAAAAAAAAAAAGAGGCAAAGCATCATCTCAGTCCTGGAAGCTGCGGAGGAGACCGCTGGTCCTCTTCACTCCTCTCCGCTTCGCTGAATCGCATCCCGACAAATCTGCACTTTGCTTTTATTTATTTATTTATTTATTTATTTATTTATCCCCCCCCTCCCCCCTGCAAGATGGGAGGGAAACGGCAAAAAGGAGGAGAAAACTTTATTCTTTACGCTTCTTCAAAAGGAGGGATGGAGGATGACGGGAGGAGACGGAACTCCCTCCGTCTCCCACTCCTCCACCTCCTCGGCTGCCGGTTTGGCGCCCGCTCATCCCGAGTGAAATGGGAAATAGACGCAGGAGGAAGCGCCCCTCTCACCACTTTACCATGGATTCTTGGTAGGATTTGTTCATCTTTTATCTGTTAATGTAGAACAGTTTATACCTGAGGTTGAATTCTCCAAAGATGAAGCATCTGTCCTCCTTATTCAACCCTGAGCTGGGATCAAGGTTTTCTTTTATTTACGCAAAAAAGACATTTTCTTAAGTGCGTATTGTGTCCATGTTCATGTTTTGTTCGCTGCAGTGTGGATTTGAAGTGTGCAGCTCGAGTATCCGTTGACTGACAGCACCCCCCCCCAGCCCAGGGGTTTCATGCAGCTGCAGCCCGCCGGAACGTTGCAAWAACAGTCGGTTTAACGGGGTCCGCTGCTGTTTTCATTTTCTCCTGCTGCTGCTGTGCACCGCTGGAGTACAACGCTCCAGTCACGTTGTGCGTTTTTAAAAATGTTGCACTTATTTTTTTTTTCACTGAGGGGGTGTGTCCCTGCTTCTGTGCAGTTTGTGATWTCAGTCTGGATGTGAGAACCGGATGAGGTGACGTTTTTTTATGTTTGTATGTGGGAATTTAGATAAAGTTGATGATTTTTTTTAGGAACTTGAGTTTTTTTCTGTGCTTTAGTTTTGTGTTAACGTGTCAGCGACAGGAGCTGCAAAGAGACAAAATGTATTGCAGACAAAAGCATCGGGCTGATGCACGATTTGACATTCTGAGAAGTGCGTGTGTGTGTGTGTGTGTGTGTGTGTGTGTGTGTGTGTGTGTGTGTGTGTGTGTGTGTGTGTGTGTGTG
>NW_013953966.1:42111-45601 GCF_001266775.1 Austrofundulus limnaeus | reverse complement strand
ACAGTGCAACCAGCAAAAAAAACGAGCGGGTTGTCACAGTGTCACATCAGTGCTGTGTAGAGTTCACACAGGGGTCTGATGCAGGTCACATTTAAAATGTAATGTGAACGTTCACACAAAAAGATCGGATTTTTTCAAAAAATCGGAACTGAGCATTAAGACCTGCAGTGTGAACGTAGCCATTGTTCTTGGGCAAGGACAGACGAGTGAAAGGACAGGGGCACTTCAGGGGGCCAATCAGATTTCAGATGGGGCCAGTTCCCCTGTGGCCCCGCCCCTAGAAACGCCCCTGCCCCATACATTCCTCCCTTCAAGACGAATGTGCTGCTGACGTCAAAAGACCCACTTCTTCTTTTTTTATTTCTCTCAACGTAAAATTACCAGCCTTGCAAACAAACAATGAGCTGTGGCAAGCGCGTGCATGCGTGCGTGCGTGCGTGTGTGTGTGTGTGTGTGTGTGTGGTGAATCTTTACTGTGCAACAAAGATGTGAATGAATGCGAGAAAGTAGCGAGTCCAGAAAAAGCAGTTTTTGCCATTGATTTCTGCTGAAAACTCTTTGTTAGGACGAACTGTCAGGCCTGTCGTTGGCAGTGCAATTTGCAGCTCTTCCTCTTTTGCTTCTTGCTTCAGTCTTTGTTGTAAACATCATTACGCCGCGTGTAATAATGGGGAATTATGTTGCCTTTTTTGTTAACTCTTAGTTGTCAGGTAAAAAAAGCAACAGGCCCATTATGTCAGCAAACGAACAGCACGCAGCACTTAATTAGGAGTTCAGTAAAGACTCTCTTTTCTCAAAGTATTTCAGCTTTTTTTATATACACTCATGCAGCAGAGCGGGCTTTTATCATACGGCTTGTGCTCATTGTGTTATCTCCAGCAGCAGGCTGGGCTGCAAAAACAACACAAACTCTTTAATCTCCAGTTGTTTGCTGAAGGATCTGGTTCTGTTGGACTAGATCGCAGCTGAGGTCATAATTGGCAAAAAAAAGAAGCATCTTTTGCTTGTGTTTAGAGTTTGTAAAACAAAATCATGTTGAGCTAAATAAGTTTAACTAAATAGAAGTTGTGCATTTTTAGGCACAAATAGTGCAGCAAACACTTGTGAGTTGTTTATTTTAATGACAAAATGTATTTATGTCTTCAAAACACAGCAGAGGAACTATGTGATATAAATGACATTTTCCACTTCTTTTTGGGAGAATCATTAGTATCAAAAATGTTTCATTTTAATAGGTTTTACACAGATTATCTCGTTAAGCAGATGATTTAATCCGGGGCCATCAAACGGGGGGTGTCTGGAAAAAGACAAAAAAAAGCCCCGCCCTGGGGTTGTTTGAGTCCCACACTCTGCCAGATGAGTTCCCAGATTTGTTCCTCTTATCTGACTGATCAGGAAAATCACCTGAAAGCATGCTGACTTTAAAGCACACACATTTTACACCCCCTGCAAATCTCCTAACAGCCTCAATCCTATATTTTTAGCTCCGTGAATCAAAAATCATCACTGAGGGAAAAAAACAGGGAGGAATTTATATTCTTTTTTCCTTTGATGTAGATGAACCTAATCTGTTTCTTAATTAAATATGACCAGTTAAAACCCASTAAAATGCATTTATATTCACACTATAATTAACTACACCATTTAATGTTATTTAGTATTACTTGGTACAATGTGTGAATTGAAATAGTGTTGATATTAGTCACTGTTTTCTCATCAGGGTGAGCAAATTCAAAAACTTTGGAGCCTGTTCTGTCCAGTATGGACCCAACATGACTCTGTTTCTATAAAAGGCATGAAATGTAGACCGCCAGTTTAAGTAGGGCTGCTTTTTTTTTTCTTACAAAAGATTAGGGACATAATCTGAGCCACGTTTTTCAAAACACCGTTGAAATGCATGATCGCTTGGAATTACGTTGCAAAAATTCAATGCAAAATACYGTTATTCCAAACCATTTGTTTTACTTAGTACCACCCAGTTTGTTCATTTATTTATTTAGGACCTGGTTTCTGCAGGGGTTCACAAAGCTACAAAACAAACAAAAAAAAATAGAAATAGGGGTGCGAAGGGTGCTGCAGCACCTCCTCCTGGAGGTCAGAGAACATGCATGTCCAAATTCGTAGTTAAAGAATTGCTGAGAACAATGTGCATGTGTTTAATTAAACAATATTTAGATTTTTATTGGTTTTTTTTTTTTAGTTTTGTAAAGCAGCATTGTGATCTGTGTGAAAAACGTTTCAGCTGCTTAAAATGCACAAAAAAGTGTGCAGATTGTTTTTAAATCATTATGAGACTTTTTTAAGGTCCTTTTTGCCTGAAATACTCATGTTTTTAATGTTCAGATAAGACAACGTAATGAACTTTGTGTTGCTGTTGATCAAAAACCTCTTTTTTGTGTCGTAGTCATGTATTTACACAAATGTATTTATTTGTCACCCCGTTTGTAGTTTTATTGATGGGAAACCAAGAACTCACAACACTGCTTGTCGTTTTCTGAAAGTTTTCCCATTTTTTTCATTAGATTAACCAGATTATTTGACAGCAATCATGTGTTTAAAGTCACAGAACCCCCAACTAAAGCATATTTTCAAGCTATGACCGTAACCTGAGCAATATTCTCAATCTGAAAACAAAAAAAAAAAGAAATTGAAAAGCATTAAACTGGATTTAATAAAAATAATGAAAAATACTGTTTTGTTTTTCAGTTTAAGGCCTTGAGATGACTGTTAATAACTAGCAGCATGTAATTTATTATTTTTTTTACTTGAAGCTATAGTAACTCTTTGCATTGTGTGCCACTCGCAGCAGATCAAACTGAAGCCAGGAGCATGTTGTGAACACGTTCTGTCTGTCTGTGTCCCACAGGGAAGCCAGATCAAACAGATTCCCACCAAATACAGCCAGGGCGAGTCCACCAAGTTCCTCGTCCTCACCGTGGTGTCCATCCTGTGCATCGTGGGCGTGCTGCTCGCCTCCACCGTGGTCTACTGCCTCCGTCACCGCTCCCACCACAAGCTGAAGGAGAAGCTCACCAACCTGGGCACGGACACCGGCAGCGATGCTACTGCCACCTATCAGGTAGGAGGTGTTACTGCARCTGTGGTCAACTGGGATTTATCAATGTGTGGCTGTGGGGGAAATAAACAATTTAAAATTAAAAATCGCAAAGAAAAACTTAGTTCTACTTTATTTTTTCTTATTTAGTCATGGAACTGATAAGATAAGATCATAAAAACTTTATTGATCCCACAGTGGGGAAATTTGCACATCACTGCAGCTCAATACAGGAGAGGGTAAGATAGAATAAAGAAAGATAAATAAAAGTACTATGTAAACTATGTACGTATACCAATGCACATGGATTGTTTTAAAGGGAAATGTAGCAGAATGTTTGCCTGATACCTTTAACAGAGAAAAGCTTCCTGTGCTCTGATTGGTCGACTCCTCTGGCCTCAGCAGCAACTTCCTGTCATCTCATTTGTGTAGCTG
>NW_013953966.1:34251-41111 GCF_001266775.1 Austrofundulus limnaeus | reverse complement strand
CCTGTTAAATCAAAAAAAAAAACGCACGCGAAGCGGGGGTCTTATTGTTTTCATACTGTTATTAGAATTATTTTTTCTTTTTGTATTAATAGGGATTTTTGGTCAACCATATCACGGAAATGTCTGCACCAATCAACATAAATTTGGCAGGGCTGTAGATGAGTCCAACCTACGCTGCGCCAGCCAACAGTTTTACAATAGACCCCATATTTGAGGAGGGGGCTCCATCTTAAAATGGGGTTTCTGGACACAGAAAAATGCTTATAACTCAAAAACTATTCAACATATGAGCTCCAGATTTTTTGATGAAGGGCAATCCATCGTGCCCACCCAAAACAATAGATCTGTTGAGTTCTGTGGGTACTCAGGGGTCATATATGCTACTGGTATTTATTACCTAGTTTTAATGAGTTGATTGGTTTCTTTGACCAAWGCAAAGCAGATTCCTGAAAATCACATCAAACAACTTCAGACGATTGAAAGAAAACCCTTGTGTTAATTTAACAGCTGCTCATTTCTTGCTTCAGATAAATAATCTTTTAAATGCAGAGGAGTCTTCTTGCTTTAGGTAGTTATGGAGAGTTTGAATCAGATGTGCGCAAGTCTGTTTGTGCAAGTCCAAGTCAAGTCTCAAGTCTTTTGCTCCAAGTCAAGTCCAAGTCTTTGACCAAAAATCCAAGTCAAGTCTCAAGTCAAAGTCTTGTTGTATCACTTAACTGGCAGTTTGATCAAAGGTATTCTAACTATACTAGATTATATTCCATAATACTATATTTTAATCAAATATTAAAACATATTGATACTATGTTGATACATTGTTAAAACAGTATCATGTTTTAATAATACTATTAAAACGTGATACTGTTTTAAAAATACAGATAAGGTTAAGGTTGAAATAACAACAATCAAGCATTTAGAGTATTGTTAACTGTATTTTGTAACAACAAAAGCAAACTGTAATTATATCTTTTCATTAACAAAGAACAAATCCAACAAGTCTGCTGCTGATTTTACAATAAAATACCAGAAAATACTTTTAAATGGATAAAAGCATGTCAGCAAAGATGAAGAACCAGAATCCTTAAAGTAAAAATGCTGCACAAGTCATCACAAAAACAAATTTTGGATTTGGACTCCACACTTTGCATTTTGCCAGTCTCTTGTCACGGCGTTGAATAAAGTCTCTCAGTTTTTAAGAAACTTTAAATAAAACGTTGCGTCGCTTCATCTGTACCTTCCCTCCTGCAGGAACTCTGTCGGCAGAGGATGGCGGTCAAACCTCCTCCCGAGCGTCCCGAGGCCATCTCCTCCAGGATCAACAGCGTCTCGTCTCAGTTCAGCGACGGCGGTCCGGCCATCAGCCCCTCGGCCCGGAGCAGCATCTCGTCGTGGAGTGAGGAACCTGCCCACTCAAACATGGACATCTCAACTGGTCACATGATACTGGTGAGTGTCCTGTAGGTGAAGAAGTGGCTCTTAATGTGTTTGTGTTCTGAAGGTCTCTGTTGGGCTGAAAACTATCATTTCAATCTTGAACATTTCTTTTAGAAATTTACCCCCACATCACTCATATTTATGCTAACCAGATCCCTTCGTCCACTAATTAAGACGACACAAAACATGTTTCTCGTCTCATTGCTATAACTGAGCACGTCTAAGAAAAACAATAACTGAGCTCTACCTGGTGTTTCCTGCATAGAAACAGAATTTTAACATCTAAATATGAAATAAATACCACAGAAATACTATTAAAAGTTAAAGTATGAGAGTTTTCTCTCACTGTTGAGTTGTGGTGAGTAGCTGCGTAATCAAAATGCATTATGGGAGATGTAGTTTATGATCAGTGCTGGCTTTAAAGCAGCTTGTTTTGACATTAAAACTCTAACTAAGTTGCTCAGTTATTTAAAGCCAACAGCTCAGTGGCAGGTCTATTATTTTTCACCTTTTCAAAATGTATTGTCATAAATTTAAAGTTTACCATTCATTTAAAAACTATATTCATGTTTTTTTTTTAAACGACGGGAGTCATGTTTGACACTTGAATCAAGAGGATGTACATCTTTCTTTTTTCATACTTCAAAATCCAACACAAAGCAGATGTTTCTCTGTGAGACAGTTTAAATGCAGTTGCTGTGAGGAATGTTGGAAAAGCTCTCATCAAACAAGATCTGCTCAGTGGGCTAACAAATTCTGCTTTTAACGTGCTTAGGGAACAAATTTAAGAATAAAATGACAAAAATCCAAATTAATTTCCCAGGATTCTCTAAAGCAGTGGATCTCAATGCTGGTCCTTGAGGACCACTATCCTACATGTTTTAGTTGTTTCCCTGCTCTTCTGCAGACACCTGTCAATCACTCTTTCATTTAAATCAGGTGTGCCTGAGCAGGAAAACATCTGAAACATGCAGAATAGTGGTCCTCAATGACCAGGATTGAGACTGCCCCAGAACCTTTCATTTGTAGTGAAACAGTTAAAGGGCCAATATTATGTGTTTCTCAGGCATATATTTAAATACTATACCATAATAAAGTATCCATGTCACCTTTAGCTGTCATTAAAATGCTGTTTTTATGTTTAAATAGAAAATAAACTTATCTTCTCATCACTTCCTCTTCTAAACGCCGTGAAATTGGCCTCTGTCTCTTTAAGAACCTCCTTCCACTTCTGTCCCATCCATTTCAGCGCAGGGGTGGGGGGTTCGCGCGCCCGCTACGATGCAGTTTACTTGGCATCTGAAAATACATTTCCTCAAAGGTATTTTTAATCTGAAAAGAGTTTCACTGAGTGAGAAGTAGTGTTGAGTGCAGCAGAGTAGAGTTTAAGTTTCACTTTCAGTTTCACTCGTTTGCTTTGTTACTGCCGAGAGCCTGCAGGAGTCATGGGCGGGGAGGTGTGCTCTGTGATGAGGAAGTTCAGCTTAAAGACACATCCCAGAGGTGTTTCTGGTCCCCACCTGTCGTTTTGCTCCTCAGCATGGCTTCCTAAAAACGCTGCAGGATTTCTCAAACATGCATGAATGAGTCAAAGCAAGGCTTTGGGCATGTTTTTTTATGAGAGTATAACATTACAACATGATATAAAACTCAAAAAAGTTGATTTTACATGATATTGCCCATTTAAAATAATCATTGCTTTATCAGTGATGATCTGGATATACAGTAAACATAATTTAATTTATTTATAATATTTTATAAAAGAATGACTGTTACTGGACAGACTGCAGAATGAGCTGCATCTTTACGTGGTTTTGATTCTTCAGTTCTTCGAACCGAGTTTTTATTAAATATGTCTGCTTCTCCTGTTTCTCTTATCTTCCTGTCTGTCATCTCATTACTCACCCTTAAACCCTTTAAAGCAGCAGATCTGTCCTGGCCTCGTCTCTGATACGTTTGTGTCTTCGTCTCCAGATTGTTTCCCTCGTGCACAAACGCACCTCTCTTGTTCCTCTCATCCCGCCGCATCTCTGGTGTCCCTGCGCTGTCTTTGTGTTCCTGTACATCTCATTACACCCACACTTCCTACAAGCAGCCTCCTTACCCCTCGCCTATCCCCGCAGATGAAAATCTCGTTTGAACCTCGGTTCTGTKGAGTGCCATCGTAATTTCGATATACAGCTACTCGCTTCAGTGACCCACCGGCACCTCTTCATCCCCGCTCCCCCCACCCACCGTCTCACTCTCGGTGCATTATGAAGCTGCRGGCGAGATGTGATAAAACTGTTTTTTTTAATGTGTTCAATAGGCACAAAGATACTAATTACCCCTGAGAGTTGCACCACAGTTGTGTACGATTGAAACGACTCCCTTCGCAGCCCCGCGCCGCTGCGTGGTGTTGTTCTGCTCGCACCACAATCAAGATGTTTCTCTGGCAGACGCGCCCACAACATATTATCATGCATGTGTTTGAAGGTCATATGTGCATAAAAACAAACCTGAGTTTGTTTGTGACGGGGAGGTGTGAGCTTTTTTTTAACAGAGAGGAAATAACAAAACGCTCATGTTTCCTCAAGTATTCAGTCGGTGCTCGAGCCGCAGACTAATCATGATAATGACTCATTTTTATTTAAATTCCAAGGACTAATATGTAAATGCAGTGAGGAGGAAGAGGCGGATCAAGAGGCTCTGGTTTGGCTGCTCTGATTAATTCTGTGTAGGTAACAGGAGAGAACATGATGTTAAACCTTAAAATTTATTTTTTTATTTATTCGTAATGACATTTTTAATAAGACGCATGGTGCATTTTATCAAAAAGTAAAACACTAAAAACGTTTTTTTGGATGAATTTTGGTAACTTAAACAGCTCTAGTTGCAAAATCAGCATATATATAATTAGTTTAGAGTTAGGTAAGGATCTCTAATTTAACAACAACAATTATGAATACATTCTTTTATAATTGCTTCATAATTTACCTTTAAATAATTTAATAGTAATATTAATTTGTAGTACAAAACACAACTTTATTTTAAAATACTAAAGAACTTGTTTGTAGTAGGAGTTATTAAACAGTTTAACAAAAGAAAAAAAACGTTTTCTAACATGTTCTGAACATTTTGAACAGGAAAAACTGACGCTTTGCTGAAACTATTTGGTTGTTTAAATCTAAAAATAAAATAATAAAAAGTCTACTGACTGATACTAAAAGCAACAGTTTGTCTGATTCATGGGAGGATTCACGGGAGCTCGGCTGCTGACCTGATCTGTGGTCAGCACCATGGACAGCTCCACACATTCCTGCAGCCTGCAGCTGATTGGCTCAATATTGAGTCAATTTTAGTTTGCAGCCCAGAGCGGGAATCTTAATTATTTTTATTTTTAATTACGTTTTATTCACTTATCTCTCTCCTTTCTTCCAATTTTTTATTTTACTTGTTTCCTCTCGTTGATTTCCTGCTCTCCTCTTGCTGCTCTGTCAGTTTTTTCCCCTCCCCTGTCCAGAATTTGGAGCAGTGCCTGTTTGTGACTGCTTATCCTCCTCTTCTGCAGTCAGAGCTGTCAGTCGTACAAAAATATTCACACATACAAGAGAACTTATTTCAAATTCCTCCTGCAGTGTTAACTGCAGACAGCAGAGACCAAGCTGAGAGCTTCCTGGCATCGAATCCGGGCTGCTGTCGACAAATGTAGGCAGAAACTCACAGGTGGGAGGTTTTTTTATTTTTATTTTATTTTTCTATTTTTTAGGGTGGTGTCACCGGGAGAGAGCAAATCTGCCACAAAGCAGGATGAGCAAACATTTCATCTGCGGCAGCAACTGTTGAGCGAGTATTAAAACTCTCCAGCTTCCCAGAATGAAATAACCTGATCTCTGAGCTGCAGTGCCCCCCACCCCACAGCCCCTTCAGCCCTCCCACCTTCCCACAAATTTTAATTGCCTCTCGGAAACCTCCAGCAAATTCCTTGTCATCTTCCACTGGCTGATTTTAATTTGAGGAGAAACAGCTTTCTCTATCTTATCGAAGTTAACGTAACTCCCATGTGACTTGCTCCGAGAAGCACCCCCCCCCCCCCACCCCCGCCCCTGCTCTCTCTGCTTGTGTCTTAAGAGGATTAGGCGACTCTATATATAAAGCACATTATCTTGTCTTTTGTTGCTGGCCAAGTAAGTGTCATAGATTATATTACAGTTGGAGCCTCCATCGACATCAGGCTTGCTGGGAATTTGTTTTGGCGTTTCTGTAGCTCGCCATCGGGCCGGCTCGGGATGCAATCTGCAGAGTTGATCGGTCACAGGGGCAGCAGACGGCCTCAGGAAGAGCGATCTTCAGGAAATGGATGTTAAATCACTCTAAAGTGGTCAGCTGAGAAGAACGAGGCGTTCGGCCGCAGAGACGCCGGACTCGTGTGTCGGATGATGTCAGCTTTGAACTAAAAATACTGAGGCAGCCTCGCTAATGAAAGATGGATGCAGATTGGTGGCGGTGGGTAATTCCACCACCAATTGCTTCTAACAGCAGCTGATGCAACAATTTGAAAAAATGAAAACAGAAATGGTTTTTCTGAAGCATCTCATTTGGGAACACAAAATAAACCAAATGCATGAAATAAAAGAAAGCAAATTCTGAACAAATTAAAGAATTTCACCAGAATTACTTTTTACTGATAAATAATAGTTTGTGTAGCTTTGATGTAACCGAGAAGTCAATGTCAATTTATTTAAATAGCACATAAAAACAACAAAAGTTGACCAAAGTGCTTCACATTTCAGCCAAATTAATAAAGCAACAAAGCAACACAGAAAAATATAAAAATAGTAAAAATAAGATATAGAACATAGGAAACATTGGCTTTAAAAGAATCTCAAACTCTACCAGAATGAAATGGCAAGGAGTAAAGATGAGTTTTAAGCAAAGATTTAAAAGTCTCAGCAGTTTGAATGCTAAGAGGTTAGCCATTCCAAAGGTTTGGGGCAGAAACTGCAAGTCTTCTTCAAAGTGCATCTTGGAAATGACTCTCAGCTACTACCACACCTAGGATGTGTCCAAAACGGCAGGCTGGGTCCTCCGAAGGCCAAATTCGTCTGCTGCATACATCACAGCGCCGCGACGGAGGCCGTCCAAAGCCGAAGACTCCTCCAATGTGACCAACAAATTACGTCCTTCCTTTGGCCTGAATCAAAGGACTGGTCCGATGGATCCTTCCCGGCCCAGCGTATCCCATAATGCATTGCGGCCCGACCGGATATTTTTTCAGGCTAGTAATGGCGGACGAAGTGAGAGAAAAGAATATGTTTTAAATAAAAATGTGGCGATATAAAAATTAAAATTTCTAGCGATTGTATTTTTAATACTTTTATCATTTTTATAGACATGTTTTTAAATATTTTTGTCAGAAAAATGCGAAATAAACATGCACCTATGGC
>NW_013953966.1:29497-34241 GCF_001266775.1 Austrofundulus limnaeus | reverse complement strand
TCCTTTGGCCCGAATTGAAGGACTGGTCCGAGGGATTCTTCCCGGACCAGCATATCCCATAATGCATTGAGGCCTTTTTTTATGCTAGTAATGGCGGACGAAGCGAGAAAAAAGAATACGTTTTAAATAAAAATGTGGTGATATAAAAATTAAATTTTCTAGCGGTTGTAATTCTAATACTTTTATCATTTGTATGGACATGTTTTTAAATATTATTTTTGTCAGAAATAAAAGAAACTGGTTTAGAGAAATAAACATGCACCTACGGCGGGGCCATTAGTTCTTCAAGTTAATTTTACTGTTTTGTGACATTAATAACGCGAACAAATTGATATTTTTCTAATTTTGATCTAATTTTGCTTCTGTTTTGCATCGTCATGGTTGCTAGGCGACTGGACGTACGCCGGGGTAAGGACAGGAGGCTAGACCGTCCAAATTCACAGCTACTTTTTTCCGGTCTTCCCAGTCTTTTTTTTTCTTTCCCACTCTACCAAGGACCTAGTCCACTGAGACTGGGTAGACTGGGTTCTTCGGGGGACCCGGCCCACCGTTTTAGACACAGCCAGTATCTGCAGAACTGGGTGAATTGTAACTATCAGGGATGGGTATTGTGCCCAATTCTCTAAATCGATTCATCGATTTACAAGGTTCTGAATCGATTTGTTACGATTCAGTTCAAAAATTCATCTCATGCTCTGAATTATTTTCCCAAATGTAAATGAAATCAATCAAAGATTGATTAAATTGTTTTTATTTTACCCCGCCCTAGTAGCAGTGTTTTGTTTGAAGGCCAGCTGTCTGTGGCAGCCATCTTGAATTGGGCTGAGTTGCTTTAAATAAAGATAATTTAGTAACAAACTGACAGACGTGGATAAAATCATCACCCTGCTTTTGTCTTTCAGAGGCTTTAATAAGTATTTCATGAATGTTTGAGGCTACTTTCTACCGCCTGTCCCTGCTGAGGACCAGCGTCCCACCGCGCTGTCCTCCACCCACTTCCCCTTTCTTCCCCAGTCTCAGTCYGTCCAAAATGGCTGCTGCATTATGTCACGTCCCATGTGGCCAGTTTTGATGTGCTCCTTCCTACAGGTGCGTCAGAGCCACAATGGCAGCTCCGCCACAGTCTTATTGCAAAGCAAGTTTTATTGAGCACCTTTGGCAGCTGTAAACCCCCCCGCGGTAAGGGGATTATTCAGTGTTTGGCCGACACATGGTGATCTCAGCACCTCCTGATTGGATTGCAATAATCCCTTTACACAGCCACAAAACCCTATTACTCTGGCATTAGAGACGAAGAGAGTGGGTGGGGTGCAGAGGTCGACGGGGGGCACCCAATTTGGACACTGCATGTTTTTTTTCTGTGGGATATATGCATTTTTTTAATTGTTTGTAGTATATTTCAGTCTGGATTTGTGATGTTTTTTTGTGTTGGTCTTTTGTGTGGGTGTACTTCTTTGTATTTCTGACCTTCTGAAAGCCCGTATGTGGTTTGTGCTTCAGATGTGAGCCTGTGCATTTGCTTTATGTGTATCTTTTGATGGATCGGACCTCCTGCCGTTGATAAATGGCCGTGTGCAGGTGGAGGGTTGCACCAACCGACCTCCTGTTACATCATTGCTGCTTTTAGCTACTCTCAGACAAATATAATGGAGAGCCGGTACTACGGGAAGAAAAGGCTAGTGTTACACTCCGTCTGTGTGGTATTCCAGCCGAAATGAGGTGAAACCTGCACATGAGAACMGATCACTTTGAGCTGTTGATCGTGCGTACGATAAAGTCACACAAAAGCAATTTCTTACTCTTTTTCTTCATCTTCCACCAGCTAAATGTCTTTTCCTTCTTTAACAAATTCATTTCATTTTAGCAGAAAGCCATTAGGCCTTTTTTGGAAGCTAATTCCGATTAAGATAAGCCCCCCTCACATTTGTAACTGTCACCATAAATCATCGCTGGAGCCATTTAAGGAACCACACCACCTCGTTTTGGTCCCTCATCTATTACAGACCATTGTCCATATTTTGTATGCACYGGCTAAAAACAAGGCTGCACCCTCCTTCACCGTCGGATGTGACCAGCAATGTCTTTTCCACTCACGGTGGGCTCACGCCAAGTTAATTCAAAGGCAATTGCTCAAAGTCACCTTGCCTTCTTTAATTATGAGAACTGGCTGAATGTAGGTGATGGCGAGGAGGAAACGGGCTCGATTAGACAGGCACAGTSTGATTAAAGCGACACTGGTGCATCTAATAAACTGAAGAAATTATGCATGTAGGCATTTAGATATGGGGTTAATGGTGTGTCCAAATGATTTGTTACTTTTGTTTAAATCTTCTCAGAGAAGCTAATAKAAAAAGGGGTTGATAAGGTTTAAAAACTGAAGGGTTTGAATGAGAAGCTCATATAATTCAGTTCTTCTAATGAGAGTCTTTCAGATTATCTCGTAATATCTTGGATTTTTCGATTTATTGCCTCTAATGGATGATTTAAACCAAAGCAAAACAACAAACGGTGTGGTGCCTGTGACATCAAATTTTTGCTATAAATACGAAAGCATTTTTGGAAGGATAACTATGATGACATATTGCAAAAAAAAATTCATGCTGCTGAGATGAACAATTGATGAATTATAAGCATGTGAAGTGACAGGAAGTGATGTCATGAGAGTAATGTCCTCGTGTGAACAGAGRAGTGCTAGACAAGAATCTGATGTTCTTTAGACCATTTTGAGTCACTTTCAAGGAGAGATGAAGAAGAGTCAGAGTTCAAATAATATTCTTTCAATAAATAAACACTAGGGAGTTCCCTTTTCCTAAATAATACTCTCATGATGTCACTTCCTGTTACAATTCATCTTGGTCAAATTACAAAGAAAATATGCCAGTTATGTACACAAAAAGTGTAAAATCGTGTATATTATACCAATTTTCTTTAATATAAATATATTATCTTTGACTTTTCATTTTGAAGGAGATTCACGTCACAACATTAAGTTTAGAAACTGATTGAKAATCACAGATAAAAGTGGGGCTTTGGTTGAACTGTCTCACTATGACAGTATAATTACCTGTTTCAAACATTCAAATAAAAATATCTTTTTGTTGCTTAAATGACAGATTTACTTGTTTCAAGATGACAAATTAAATTGTGTCCTGTAATTAAGGTAAATATGGACAAGTTTGACCCAAAAATGAACCCATACTGAGTCGTCTTGTATAAAACTCTCTTGGGTGAGCAAAAGTCAAGATGTCTCCTCGTTTTATTTTTCAGTCTTACATGGAGGATCACCTGAAGAACAAGGACCGTCTGGAGAAGGAGTGGGAGGCGTTGTGTGTGTACCAGGCTGAACCCAACGCCAGCACRGTCGGCCTGAAAAACGGCAACGCAAAGAAGAACCGCTCACCTGCTGTGGTGGCGTGTAAGTGACAGATTGAACTCGGTGTTTTGTTGTATGTTTTAGATGTTTAATCAAATTTTGAGCATAATTTCCAGTCCACTTTACTTTGTCTCAGGATTGCCAACTCAGCCCCTCCAAAATAAGGGACAGCACCACTGGGGGGCGGGGCTTAATGACATCACCGCACAGTATTTTTCATTTCCCCAACATTCGAGTTACATCCACCTAAACAAGATTTAGTCTTTCTGTTATTTCCATGATGGATTAAAGTTTTTATTTATGTATTTGTTTTTATTTATTTTCCTTACATCTTTTCAGCTGTTGATTGCCTCGGTTAACAGAAAGGATAAAGACATGTAAATATAAAAYTAACTGATTTTTTTTGTCACTTCAGTAGAAAACGAAATCAAATATTATTAGTTTATTTAGTTTATTTATTTCTTCATCAGTAACTTTTTTTAAGTGAAGAGAAAATAGAGAGAGAGAAAAACAGAGAGTGAAGTAATTAGAAAGATTGAAATAGAGATTAGAAGTATATTAAATATACAGCAAAAAAACACAGGACCACACACCCAACATCTGTCCGCTCACCTGAAAAATAAATGGATAAATACATGGAGGGCATATAAAAATATATACACATTCCCATACAAATATAAAGATATACATACATACATGCCTACATTCATAAATATTGTCAGTATATACACACAGACATAAACTGATATAACTGATATTTTTAAATCCAACCCAGGCCTTTTCAGGATAAGTTGAGACATATCTGGTTTTCAAAGAACACTCGTGTCTCTTTTCATCTGATTTTTACATCAGAGGTGGGGGTTAGCAGATTGATTCATATACCGTATTTATTCAAGTATAATACGTAAGATTAAATCCATAAAATCATCCATAAAGTTGGGGGGTAGTACTATACTCGGATAAATATTTTTACTTATGTATTTTAACTGAAATATCGGCTTCATTCATGCGTCCGGAAATGAGACGACGACATAAAAAGCAGTTGAAGCGAACATGCCTCTGACACTCCTTCGTGCTTCAGAGCGAGATAATAACAGATCCAGGCAGGCGACATGATGTGGAAAAAGGAGGAAAAAGTATTCCTGTACTTTAGTAATGATAACAAACTAATGACATTAGTGTGTGACCGAGCCACTCCTCGAACAACAACAAACACATGTTCGTCTGTAATGGCTGCCGTCTACCGGTGTTATGAAAAAGTTTGTATCCCTGAAAAAAAGTTTCCCCACCAGAGGGGGCGCTCGTGAGTAGGAAGGAATCTGCTGATGCATCACGTTTTTGTTGCAGCCTAGTTTTTCCACGGCTCATTTC
>NW_013953966.1:20469-29397 GCF_001266775.1 Austrofundulus limnaeus | reverse complement strand
CACACACACACACACACACACACACACACACACACACACACAGTGTGGTTGGATTGGTAAAGCAGCCATAAATCTGTGCAGTTTTAAGATTTAATTTGAAGATTTAGAACTTAGCCAGACAAATCTTGGGGAAAATTGTAACATTTTGTGTTTTTCCCCCAAATAAGCTGCCTTCTTTTGATAAACAAAAAGAGAAGAATATCTTCACATCATCAAAGCATTCTTACTTACAGTCTGGTAAACTGTTTTGCTCAGCAGATGTGCAAAAATAAAAGCCCTGTGTTTTCAATGCATCTGGCGTGACCACTAAAAACTCTCTTCGTAGGACAAAAAAGTGCTGAATTGTTCATTTCTTCTTGTTCCAGATGATCACTCCAGAATCACCTTGAAGGTGGAGAACAGCCAAGGCAACTCTGATTACATCAACGCCAGCCCGATTGTGAGTTCCTCCTCTGCTTTCTAACTCTGCGTTTCACACGGCTGCTCTGCCAGGCTCCCCACAGCCCCCACGGGGCATGGCAGAAACAAAGGCAGCCTACCATTGTCCAATATAAATTTTGATGCAATGCTTGCTTTGCTCCGGTAGCAGCCTCGCAGCATGTGTATGTTCCCCAGCATGAATATTAATGATGGCTGWACAGCAAACACCCCGGGCTGGAGTTTGCTGGAGGAAGATTTGAGGAAAGGACATGCACATGACTTGCTTTTCATTTGCGAAACTAAAATTGATCCGTGGGGTCTTGAGGAAATGATTGTTTCTGACCTTGGGTTATGCTAATTTGACACTACTTTGTGTTTACCGTTACGGTGCGATTGGCATGCTGAGGATATCTCTTGGCACAGTGCAGGTTTAAAAAGCCTGCGGGGAAGAAAAAAGGAAGAAAAGAGTCATGCGAATGCAGTAAGTGAGTGAATCAATTTGGAAACCAGTGTTGGAATTGTAGGTTTATATTCCCCTCGAGGCAGATACACTGCTATTCCATTAAAAGCAACAGGAACGCAATGCATTTCCAATCTGATCGTTGCACCAAAAAAACGTGGCTGCGAGAGCAAGAGCATCAAGAAGGAATCAAACTATATGAAAACAAAAAAGCAACTCTAATGCCACAAACAGGTGAATGCAACACGTACTCACACCTGCACAAAAAGCAGAATTACACACTCATGAATATGTGTACACACGAAATGCACCGGCACACATGCACACACAGAAATGACATGGAGTGCAAACACCCACACAGACATGATAAAGCACACGCTGGAACATGACACACAATCACTGCCGAGCGTACATCTCCACCTCCCACTCACTCTAATAATACAGCCTGGATGTATGTGGCTGTATGTTCCTGCTGTGGTTATTTAAAGACGTTTCCACCATGTTCACCCACGCTTCGACCAAACGACAGCGATGACAAAATGTTCCAGATCTTCTTCCAGCAGCTTGTCACTAACCGTAAAGTGTTATATCCTACAGTCATGAAAGTGTGGGTAATCATGTAACTGCATCTGTCTGACTCAAACCACTGGACAGATTTCAAAGAAACTGTCAAAGTAACCATCTTAATTGTTGATTCAGGGTTCATGTGGATCCTTGAAAAGTCTTTAAAGACATTGAATTCATCCATCCAAAAATAAGGCCTTAATTAGCCTTAAAATGTCTTAAATCAATTTTCAGAAGTCTTAATGTTAACACATTGTAAGTAAGATGATTGTAATTCATCTCACATATTAAAATAATTGGTAACATTTATATATTTTTATTTATCCATGGGACACTAAGTGTCTTTTCGGGGACTAATGGGTTTTTTATCTGTCCCCAGAAACCATAACCATAATTTATCAAGTTTGTAAAACAGCTCGTTGTAACATTTATATATTTTTATTTATCCATGGGACACTAAGTGTCTTTTCGGGGACTAATGGGTTTTTTATCTGTCCCCAGTAACCATAACCATAATTTATCAAGTTTGTAAAACAGCTCGTTGTTGTATGTTAAAATAAACTTTTGGCTAAAATTGTTGCTGTTATTTTTTTATTTATTTATTGAAAAGTTTGTATTAAATTTCATTTCAAGTGGCATTAAAAAGTCTTAAATAGTCTTAAGTTTAACTTTCCTTAAGCTGCAGGAACCCTGTGATTAATCTTAGCAAACACAAACGACGACAACTCGATCACCTACAGATACCCTCAATGAATTCTGATTTCATTTATTAAATGTATTGGCTGTGATGCTAAACATGATCAAATGACCTACTTTTGGACGAATTCTTAAAATCACCATGGAGTTATATATTTACAACTTTAAAGTGCCTGCATGCATATCCTTCAAATACAAAAAGATCTTTAGAGTCAAACATGCAAAAACTGTCCATCTTACCAAGTTTTAAAATCTTATATCAGCCAAAAAGTCTTTTTGATCTTGTTTTCAGACTGATTTACTAAACAAGAACTGATTGTGTAAGAATAATCATCTTGTTTTCAGAATGTGTAAGATTATTTGTCTTGTTAGTCTGAAAATTTGACTCAAATTAAGTCAAAATTTCTGCCAGTGGAGTAAGAACATTTTACTTGGTAAGATTCTTGAAATAAGAAAAAATTGAGTCAAATCAAGTATTTCAAGAAGTCTTACCAAGTTAGTTAAAATGAGATTAGAAGGTAGGATAAATATTTATTTTCTTTTGCAGTGTATAGAACTAAATTTAAAGGGGGACTTCCATATTTATTAGCAAATTATAATCGACATATTCACTTTAAAATCCCAGTTAGAGTTCCACAAAGTTACAGACGTAATCAATCACTCCTATCCTCCTTTAACAAGAACACACTGACAATCTAAAACACATTCAATAGTTTCCTCACAGACACACACACACACACACACACACACACACACTGACTCAATCACCCCATCATGTAACGCCTAACTTCATTAAACACTTCTGATAACACAAGCCTCAAAGCCTTAACACATTTACTGACTTCTCTTGGTTAGGGATTTATGAGCTATACAAATTAAAGTTAACACTTCAAAATAATTGTTCTTTTTAAATTGTATTACAGTTTATTAGAACACCTCTAACATTTATGTTTGAGTTTTTTTAATTATAAAGATTGTTTTGATCAAATTGTCTCAGTCTCAGAAATATACATGAAAACAATTCAAGCAATTATAAAAGTTTTGTTTTCTTGCTATTTATACAATAAAATATTACCTCTTAATGGCTTTTTAAATAGGTAAACCTATTTAGGTTTTTATTCCTTTAAGCAATTAATCATTGAATATTCTCACAGAAATGTGTTGACCGTGCATTTACACACAAGGATCTGCCTAAAAAAGAAAATAAAAGCAGTCTTTATAAAAAAAGTGTGTACTTGTTTCTGATGCTGCCTGTACTCCAGTTGTGGTAGTTTTTAGTTTCAAAATCATCATTTTATGAATTTCTCAGATCTACAACTAAAAGTTTTTAGTGAATGGATAAAAAACACCAAGAAAGCAGCAGCTTTCTGCAAAGAAAAAATAATTTCAAAGATGGGTTGTGGAAATAAAGGAGAGATAAAAGTATTTCTGGTTGAAGCTGATAGGAAGAAGCAGGTAATTGAAAAAAATCAATCATTACAGCCCAGGAAGGCAGGAAATACAACACTACAGTGGGAGTGGAAAGAATAGGATGGTGCTCGATGCTTACTGTTAACAGTAAAACTACAGTGAGCACTGGGAGAAGTAAAGTTTTATGATGTACAACTGTGAGAAAACACTTTTAAGAAACCTGATAATCTTAGACGCACAGAACACGGTAGAAAAAAACACCTCGCCTCGTTTCAACAGTAAAGCTGCAGAGATGATATTTTCAGCCACTTAGCACCAATTTCCTTCATATTCTTGCTGACCATGTCCATCCCTTTATGACCACAATGTACCCAACATCTGATGGCAACTTTCAGCAGGATAATGCTCCCAGCTACGGGGTAATATTATCTGCTTTCTTAGCTATGATGATAGCTTTCACAGTGACTACATCTCAGTCTAAAAAGAGGACGGTGAGGGGTGGGTGGCGTTCTGGGAGATTCACCAACAGATCTGCAGAAATGGCATTGTTCTGTTGTGTAAGTAAGGATCAGCATCTCTGAGGATTGTTGGAAGCATTTTGTTCCATCAGAGCTACAAAAACCCAACACTGTGCTGGAAGCCTGATCTGACTGAAGCAAAGTTTATGGATTGGGGGTCTTCACCTGCTTTGATGATGTAGATTTGTGTTTTAAATGGAGGCAGCACTTCTTAAAGGAATGCTTCTATCCTTCTACCTTGCATACCAAAGTTTTAAATGTTGCAGCATCTGTTAGCTCTCAAATTACGAGTTCTGGATCAGGTTCAGCTACCAGCACATCAAATTTTAGATGTTTCACCAATTACTTTAAATACTTTAAATATCAGCTTGTCTTCTAAACTTAGTCACCCCTGAGACCCAACAGTTCCTGGTAAATTAAGCTCATTCTCAATATCTCAATATCCGTCCATCCGTTTTCTTCCTCTCATCGGTCTCGGGGGCAGCAGCATCAGCAGAAAGACCAGACCTCCCTCTCTCCAGACACTTGGACCAGCTCCTCTGGGGGAATCCCAAGGTGTTCCCAGGCCAGCTGAGAAACATAGTCCCTCCAGCGTGTCCTGGGTCTTCCTCTGGACCTCCTTGCAGTGGGACGTGTCCAGAACACCTCACCAGGGAGGAGTCCAGGAGGCATCCTAACCAGATGAACCACCTCAACTGGTTCCTCTCGACGTGGAGGAGCAGCGGCTCTACTCTGAGTCCCTCCTGGATGACTGAGCTTCTTAGCCTATCTCTAAGGGAGAGCCCAGACACCCTGTAGAGGAAACTCATTTCAGCTGCTTGTATCTGTGATCTCGTTCTTTCGGTCACTACCCAAAGCTCCTGACCATAGATGAGGGCAGGAACGTAGAGCTTCACATTCTGGCTCAGCTCTCTCTTCACCACGACAGACCGGTACAACGCCCACATCACTGCAGATGCAGCATCAATCCACCTGTCGATCTCCTGCTCCATTCTTCCCTCATTCATGAACAAGACCCCAACATACTTGAACTCCTCCACTTGGGGCAGGACCTCCTCCCCGACCCGGAGAGGGCACCCTACCCTTTTCTGGCTCAAGACCATGGTCTCAGATTTGGAGGCACTGATCCTGATCCCGGCTGCTTCACACTCGGCTGTGAACCGCTGCAGTGACAGCTGGAGATCAGGATCTGATGAAGCCAATAGGACCATATCTGCAAAAAGCAGAGATGAGATCCTAAGATCACCAAAATGGATCCCCTCAACACCTCGGCTTAATATCAATATAATCATTGACACAGTTTCATTGACCTCACTTCTTGTTATCTACACTGCTCAGCCACCTGGATTTAACTAAGCAAATTGGTACTCCTATCGTATAATTACTGCATGGACGATTATCTTTCAGCTGCAACAAGTTATTTAACCCCAACTGGTGTGATGAGTTGCTTCTCATTTCTTAAACAACCATACTGAAAGACACATCCTGTGGTCGTGGAAACGATGTCAGTCTGTTTGAGACTGGCATGCATCAAGCAGAGCAAACATCTAGATTGCAGAAACTACTAAAGCTAGGTTAAGAACTGTCCAACGCATTATTAAAAACTGGAAGGATAGCCAGGTCTAAGAAGCTTATCCAAACAACGCCACAGTGAGTACGTGCTACAATCAAAGCCGAAGGCCCAACGTAATATAAGTGTGACCTTTGTTTTTGGCTAGGTAGTGTATATTTGCCCTTTATGAAAATGCAGAAGTATTTTTCTTTGCAATCCCACTGACGGTCATGCTGGGGGGGGGGGGGGGGGGGGGGGGGGGGGGGGGGGGACGTGTGGCTCAATGTCCTGATGCTTTAACACACAGCTGAGGTTTGAAGCACTGATCCTGCAGAGTCTGACCACTTTATCACCATTTTAGAGTTTGAATGTTGCATCAAAGTAAGTGGGAGAGTCAAAGTATTTGAATTTCATTTATGAACAAGTGAAAATTCTGAAAGTATTGCATGAATAAATGCTCATTTCCACAGATAATTTGAACCCAAAAACTAAAATCAGAGGTTACTTTGTTTCCTAAAATTGAGACAATTACTGCTAATCCTTGCAGTCGTCAGGAATCAGCTGAGAGGACAAATGGTCTCTGTCAGCTCAAGTGAGGTGTCAGACAGCAATAATAGTCTCCTTTCTTTTTAAAACTTCATTCCACAGATAAGACAGCGTGACACAGACACACACGGGTTTGACTCGTTTCTTCTAATCAAAGAAAAGACAAAAACCCAACAACAGGGATAATTACATGTCACATCCTACACTCTTGCTTTTTGTTAAGAGGAGTTTGTATAAAAGACAGAGAGACAGTTGTCTTGTTTCAGTGACATTAATGGCTAGGTTTAATTCTGGAGCTGCTTTCAGATGTCAGGAAACTCTCTAGAGATTGAAAAGAATAAAAAGGAGAAATAAAAATGAGAGTCCTTTTTTGTCATTTTTAATATATTTTCCAGCTTTTTACCACTTATTTTTATCTTTTTTTTTTATCTTTCTCCCTAACAGGTTATGTGTGTTACACTTTCAGTATCTAGAGTCCTATCCTCTGGATCTTTTAGGATATTTTCTGTTCTTTTCTGTTACGTAGGCTCAAACATATAGAGGGTTGATCCCAGGTACCCCAGTACAGGGATCTGGACTGGTCCACTTTCTAAAGGGTCTGAGTCACAGGACTGCTCAGGGCAGGAGCCGTGTTGGTTCAGTTTCACCTCATTTCCAGCATCAAACTGAGTGGCTTTACCAGTTCACCACTTCTGCCAGCCATGCCTGTTAACAAGGCCCCACTATTTAATCCATAATAAATGTTGCAGCCATTAAATTTCCCCTTAAATTAAACAGAAAAATGCCCTAATTAAAAAAAACAACCATGTAATGTCTGTATAAACCAGGACTGTCAAACCCATTTTGACTGAGGGCCACATGAACGTTATGGTGGCCCTTGAAGGGCCAGTTGTAGTTAACATTGACATTTCATGTTTAACTTTGACTAAACAGTGTTTTAACATGTCCTCTTTCAAACACTGACAAGAACTAAGTGTATGACGGACTAAATCTGAACAAAATAAATAAATTATATTAAAAGTAAAACTAAAAGTTTTACTCACTGATGAGTTTCTAGTGAGTAGCTGCCATCTTGAATTCTGAACTCTCCCACTTTCTGACAGGGAATTCCCATGGATGGTCCACATGCATTATGGGAGATATACAGTAGTTTATGGTCGATGCTGACTTTAAAACCGCTCATTTTGTGACATTAATACTGAGCTATGCAACTAAATAGCTCAGTTACTTAAAGCCAACAGCTCAGGGGCTGGACAGTTATTATGTTTCACTTTTAAATGAGTTTATTTTGTTGCATTTAATCATAAATTTAAAGTTTACCATTGATATAAGAAACAATTTTCATTTAAAAAAATGTAAATGGGGGGTAGCCCRCTGTCGGGCCAGACCAAGGCAAATCTTCAGCAGTGGGCTTCCTGCTAATGTTCATGTTGCAGTTCTTTCTGTCAATAATGAAGAAAACCTCACTGATAAGATGTCCCTCACCTTTATTATGTCCTCTTTAAGTTCATTAGATGTGTGTTGTTTGCATTCACAAAAGCAACAGAGGACCGTTAAAGGCAGTTTGATGTGCAGAAAAGCCCAAGAAATGATTTGTCTTCTCTGATCATCTCCAGCTAAATTGGTCTCACCAATTATTACATTTACTGCTAATAAGCAGGGGTGTCACTCACGTACTCACAAATTCTGCTCATGTTTGTCTCCTGCTCTCTACGCCTCCACCCTCTTTTTTTTTTCTTTAAGTTCAGGAAAAGTCTGAGACAGTTCAGCCTCTCACCTCCTGCAGCACAACGCTTCCAGCTGTGAGAACAGGAGAAAGACTTCTGTTCTCTTTGAAARGGATTGTCTTTGTGTAATCATTTCTGATTTATAAAATGACAAAAWACTGAAATTTCACCATAAATAGGTTTATTTAAAGAATGTTTTCAGACAAWTTGCTTGTATTGCAAACCTCCAGAAGGTGTTTGTTGTGAATCCAGGTGAAAGTTTCTATATTTTTGATGCAATTCTGCATCTCTAACAACTGCAGCTAAAAGAGAGAGACGACTCTTTGTTTCTGCAAACAGTGATTTGAWAATCAAACATGACTAGAAATCTAAAATCAGTTTTATCTCACAGGATACAGCCTTTTTGGATAACTGCCATAAATTATTAGAACAGAATGAGTGTTTTTTGTGCACTTTAAAAAAGTGTATTTTTCATTGTAAAACAAACATCTTCATAAATAAATAAAATAAAAAGTTTCTTTTTCTAACTTTTTTTCTTCCATTTTGTAATTTTTCTCCAGATGGATCGTGATCCCAGAAACCCGGCGTATATCGCCACTCAAGGCCCCCTGCCCTCCACCGTGGCTGATTTCTGGCAGGTAAGGACACACAATAATCTGCACACACACACACACACACACACTCACACACACCATCACACACTCTTGAAAACAAAATCAATACAGTCCCCTCTCTTAAACAACAGTTAGCCGATTTTTATTAGTGCAGCAAGCCACACAGGAGAGCAGCTTGTTCTGTGGATGTCATTATTAATCTTTCCTTCCCCATAATGCTCACTGCCTACACCACAACTACACACACACACACACACACACACACACACAGCTGTCGACAGCGGGGCTCACTGTTAATGTAGGAGGTGGCAAACACTTTTCCCATTGTCTCCAATGTTGGATTGGGTTTGAATTGGAGAGCAGAAGATCAATAAGTTATTTTAGCCACTTCTTGGGTCTCTGTGTTTGTTGAGTGGGTGGG
>NW_013953966.1:15583-20369 GCF_001266775.1 Austrofundulus limnaeus | reverse complement strand
GTGTTGGACGGAAAGGTCCCCTCATCAAACACGAGGTGTCTCTGAAATCCTAATGAAGCCAGAAAATAAAATTAGTCCCTGAAACTCATTTATTACATGTAACATGAAATCTGAATCTTTTTTWAAAGTGTGTTTTGTTTGTAAAGCGTTGATTTACAGGGAAAAAACAACACTTAGTGGTGAAGACTGACTTGAATTTCAGTCGGTTAAAAGATGAACTGTTGCTACAGCGTCGGGTGTTTAAAGTAGTGGAGGAAACATTTGGAAGAACTCAAACCTGAAAGAAGAAAACTAGAAAGACAGATTCAGATTAAAGAAGCATCCCAAATAAACTGAAAGTGTGATCCTGTTGAAACTGTTGCATCTCATTGGTTTTCAATWGTTTCAAAAACTGGGATTTCAAAACTAGAAGGAAGGATCGTCTTTAAATATTTAAAAATGTCTGTTTTTAAAAGACCAAAGCAAAGAGGGATGTGGGATCTCTGTGGGATTTGTACAGAGGCTGTTTGGTGACATTGGATTTAAAAAAAGTATCCTGTGGCCACACGATAATTGTGTGATTGTGATAATTATTGTGACCACGGAATAATTATTGCATTTATTACTATGCAGAGACTGTTGATTATTTACATCAGGGGTTCTCAAACTTTTTGGGTCTGGGGACCCCTTACAAAGGCAAAAAGATTCCAGGGACCCCCCTCAAAAAACCCCATGCTGTTAATGTAAAATAATTTACTGTTATTTTAACCTCTAAATGTCATGGTAATAATATTTTGTTTGGTTTAGTATGTTTGTTTTACTAGTGCATTATTCCCCACATGCATTTTTTTGAAATAAAAAACAAATGAGCAATTTCTTGAAATTTTTTGAGGACCCCCAAGAAATGACTCACGGGCCCCTGGGGGTCCTGGGACCTCAGTTTGAGAACCTCTGGTTTACATGGGCAAGTTTGAATTTATTTTATTTTATTTTAATACAGGAAGGAATGAAAGGAGTCTATGTTAGGTGTAAATTTATTCTCAGCATTATATGTTGCAGCTATAAGACACACASGGGACAACTGGAGTTGTATTTGTCCAAAACGCTTTTGTTTTGTTTTTTTAGGTGAACACTCAAAACAGTTTCCTCTAACACAACTAAGGCTACGTTCACACTGCAGTTCTTAACACTCTCTGGCTTTATTTTTTTAAAGTCCCATTTTTTTGGCGAAAACAATCACATAACATTTTAAATGCAACCTCCACCAGACTCCAGTGTGAACTCTACACTGCACTGGTGTCAGCTGCTTGTTTACATAGTTAGCTGGACGTTAATATCAGCTGTTTTGGCAGATTCTCAGTCATCCAGGACGTGGAAAATTAAAAGTAAAAAGACTAAGCAACTGSACTTCAGATATATTCAGATATATATCCGAATCAGTTCCACCTACTGAAAAGGCCCGGGTCGGATTTGAAAAATCTGATTTCTCGCGTTCAAAAAGGGTCATATCTGGTTTGGGTCACATTTTCCTGCAYCGTGAACGTAGCCTAAGGAGTGAAAGGAGTCGGAGTTGTGTTGTGTTCAGGAACYCAGCCAAAAATCTGTTTTCCGACACATGCTTGGGGCATTCATTGTCATCTCAAATTATAAAAGATGAATGGTTTATTGAAAAGTTAGCACGCTGTACACACTGCTCAGAAATTTTAATCCAATGTCTCCGGACACCATGCCTGTTTAAAGGCACAGTGTGTGGGATTTTTTCAATTCTTTGAGCCGAAATTGAGATAATCACTAATGACAATAATAAAAAACATGTCTAATCATTGCAGACAAAGACCTTGTTTTATTATTTTTACCTTATAAAAAGCTGTTTATATCTCCATGGTTGCGGGTCGCCACTACAGGCAGCCGCCATCTTGTCTACGAAGGCTCATGAAGGACAAACTGCGGTGGCGGCATCAAAAACGGTTTTAGTTGTAATACTATAAATGTAATATTTGTTGTCTGTCATTGTAGCTGGGATAATTTTACTTATTAAAGCTCATAATCTTACCACTTGAAACACCACTAGCCCTGAAGCTGCTGGTAGACATCGCGGTTGGAATTATCAAAGGTTTTTGACACCTGAGAGACACCGTAGCAACTCCTTTGTGTTTGGAAGCGGGGGGTGGGGGTGGGGGGAGGACCAGGGAGGATGATTCAACCTCTCAATCACTAGATGTCGCTGAAAACAACAAATCCTACACACTGCGCCTTTAAATAAAAGTTATTAAAAGTGTGTGCTGTGGAAATTAGTTGATTAATATCATTCTAATGATTCTTTAAACCAAAGCTTTCGACTGTACTGACCAAACATCTCCAACGATTCAATCAAAGATCCAGACTTTAACAGGAAAAAAAACAAGAAACATTTGAAGAAACCTCTAAAAGTTTCAGCTGAGATCATTATCGCTCATCATGAATTCATCTCAGCTTTYTGTTTTTTACAAGCTTCATCCAGCCCCCCTGCAGAGCTGGATTTAACCAGCATCATTGTGTTTTATCAGAGTTAATAATCAGCTGACCYTCTTCAAAGTTTTGCAAAGTACAAGACGTTCAGTTAACTTTCGCTGCAAAAAGCAAGTTTGAATAAAACAAGAACCGTACAAAGCTCAACTTTTAATAAAGGGAGCTTGTCCAGCCGGGTTTTCACCCTGTCAGCCCAACCAAATTAACACCATTTCTSAAAAAAAAAAAGTGCACCATCACACTTTTAGATCCATGAAGCTAATCAGTGAAGCAGTGGGGAGCTGAGAGAAGGGGCAGTAATTCCAAACCCGCCACAATTAGCATCCGTCGAGCTTCCACCAAGTTGTGGCGCACGTGGAGCCGTCTTGATTATGCAAGCCGGTGATGTGAGAGCCGTGTTGTTTTATAGCTCTCATTAACGGCCGGTCGTTACCTCTGATCAGAGCRGAATGGATCTCCTGAGCGGGGGCCGCCCGCCCAGCTGTAAGAATATGACTGCCATCAGGAAAAAATACAAGCAAGCGCCAACTCCGGCTGTCAAATGACCCAGATGAGGGAGAGAGAAGAGCCTTRACGGAAACTGTAATTACTTCTCGTGACGCCTGATTTCCTCACAGTAACCAAAGTCTGGGGTAACGTCTTAGACTTCTCCTCCAAATCAGAAGCCTCCATCCGTCCAGGATGATCGCTGGCAGAAAACTGGAACTAATTATGAACCAGTATTTCAAGTGAGTGAGGACACATGTCAGAGATGTGTTGACAGTTTTTTGAAGGTGTCGACAGCTTCACATGAGATCTTGTTCCACGTCAAGCTCTTGGCCGCTTCATGAATATGACTCCCACTCTGAAGAAATGACTAATTGCTTGACATTTCAGCMAACTTTGGAAGTTTGTTGAAGAACTTTGGGTTACACGCGTCTTTACTGTTGAGAGGCTGCTTGTCAAATCTACTAAAATCATCCCATTCACACTTGTGGTCTGATCAGAAACATCTTGTTTGCAGATGGTTTGGGAGAACGGCTGCGTGGTCATCGTCATGCTGACGCCGCTCGTGGAAAACGGAGTGAAGCAGTGCTACCATTACTGGCCCGATGAAGGGTCCAACCTGTACCACATCTACGAGGTCTGAAGGACTCACCGCTGACTCTGAAACGTTTGTCTTTTGTTAAATCMCTCAGACCGCTCGTCCTCTCCCGACAGGTGAACCTCGTATCTGAACACATCTGGTGTGARGACTTCCTGGTTCGCAGCTTCTACCTGAAGAACATGCAGACCAACGAGACCCGGACRGTCACTCAGTTCCACTTCCTGACCTGGCTCAACAAGAGCGTCCCGGAGACCAGCCGGARGCTCCTGGACTTCCGCAGGTAGACACTTCTTCACAGATTTTCCTTTTTTTTTAAATCACTAAATTGTTGAAAGCTAGTTCCATCTCCAACTATTGTTATATTGATTAAAAAACAATCAGTTGAAGCATCGCTGATCCTTCACTGACGTTTTACCACAAATATTCTTTAAAGGGGACATATCTGCAAAATCCACTTTTATAGTTGTTACGTACATTGTGTTGTGGAGTTTGAGTCTCTTGGAGGCAGAAAAGTAGAATTTAGACTTTCCTGGTTCTGCAGAGATATCTTTATTTTCTGTTTGGGTCAGATTTTTCAGCTTGTTCAGTTTTTTAAATTTTCTATAATGTGTCTGAACTATTACGTCAAATTACCATACGGTCTGGACTGACTTACTACCATTTCCTTGTCTTAATTCTCCTCTGGTTCTGGGTCAGCCTCTAGTTCTGGGTCAGACTCTGGCTCCAACATGTAAGGCTGTTTGAACYAGTCTTCTGTTGCTGACATCTTTTAATTAAATTGTAAATAAAATGTTTCTGCATTGCTAGAAAATGCAACCCCCCTCTCTCAAACCTAGGCTGGATTTTTGAGCGCAGATTCACTGAGAAACTTGCTGTTTCAGCAACATTTAATTTAAAAACTGTACTTTTGAGATTAAACAATTGTTCATAATTAATTTAAATAAATTACAAGTCTAAAGGGGCATAGACATTTCTCTTTTTTGTGTCGAAAAAATGTCGAAAAAGTATCGAACCGAATGGTGAATTTTCTGTAGAAAACTGCAAACTGTAACTTTATAAAACCTGCATTAAAACGCATAAAAGAAAAAAGTTTTGATCATGAAGKAAACAGAGGAATATCTGTGTTTAAACCTTGCAGCTCGTTTTCTTTCTGTTTGAGTTCAGGATGTATTGAGGGAATTCAGCTCCTTTATCTCATGCTCTCCTCTAAGT
>NW_013953966.1:14444-15483 GCF_001266775.1 Austrofundulus limnaeus | reverse complement strand
CACTTTTCACCTTTTGTTTTGGTCTTTATTTATTTTTCATTTTATTTTTTTTTTACTTTGTGATGATTTCTGCTTCCTTTTCTTTAATTTTAGCTTTTTTCTGATTTTTCAGCTTTTCTGCTGATTTAAATTATTTTGTACTTCTATCAGCATCTTTCTGTTAATTTAGGCCTTTATGCTAGTTTTTATCTATTTGAGCTCATTTTACTTTTTCAGCTAACGTCACCGTTTTGTAATAATTTCAGCTTCTTGTTGCTTAATTCAGCAAACGTGCTCTTTTTGCTAGATTCAGGGACATTTCAGCTACTTCAGCTTTTTTTTGGCTTTTTTTACAAGCTGCAAAATTTTTGTACTTTATTTTTCTGCTAAAATATTTTAGCATTCATGCTGCATTTTTGCAGAAAATGCTAATTCTCTAGTTTAAACTAGACTTTAAAGCTCACAGCCTTTATGAAAAAAGAGACAAAAGATCACTGTTTATTTCTATTTTTTTAAACATTAAAGCTGTGATATGATGTGCTACTTTTTAAAACTTCCTTCTTTAATTCAACTAACTATTTTTTTAGGAACCTGTGTGAGACAATAAAGTTGTTACTGTCCCTGTAAGCAACACGTTGTCATGATGCTGTAGCTGACATATTTACACTCACTTCCTGTTTCTTTTATTTTCCAGGAAAGTGAACAAATGCTACCGGGGTCGCTCGTGTCCCATCATTGTCCACTGCAGGCGAGTACACAACCCACCAAGGCTGTCGTTAGTTTTCGTTTCTTCTTTCTGTGCTTTAATCTGACGTTCAAACTCACTTCCTGTTTGTGTTCGTTCTGTCGCTGAACGCAGGAGGAGGACGGTGAAAAGTTTCAGAATAAGAAATTCTGGCTGAGTTTTCTGGCATTTCAGCAATTTATGCTTTTTGAAATATTTAGGCTTTTCAGTGATTTTTTTTCTAGCTGAAAATAAATGGAGCTCATTTATACAAAATGTTTATAAACTTTTACTGCACTTTTCACCTTTAGTTTTGGTTCTTTTTGTGTTTTATAC
>NW_013953966.1:11400-14434 GCF_001266775.1 Austrofundulus limnaeus | reverse complement strand
GAGTATAACATTATAACATGATATAAAACTCAAAAAAGTGGATTTTACATGATATTGCCCCTTTAAAAGAAAAAAGTCACAACAAAATAAAACTAAACTATGATGAAAAAATCCCAAACTATTATAACGTCGGCATTAACACAAAGAAATGTCTAAACAAGCATGGGACTATACAAAAAACAACAGTTGCACAAAACTAAACCTTGATTAAAATATTTAAATATTCTGATAAAACTCCAGCAGAAACTCAGAAAAGACATGAACTTTGGTCCTGTTTTTTTAATGAAAACTGTTTCTTTGTAAGCAGCAGAACAGGAAGCCTTAGAGATTTATTGTGAGAATCAGAGGATTTTACCCTCAATAATAAAATGTGCCGTTGTTGCTTTAAACAGTTTTTATGTCGATACAAAAAGATCTTTTATGGGGCGTCTGAATATCTTTTTATTGAAGTTATTTTATTGGCTTTGAAGAGTTATTTTTTATGAACCTCTGGGTTTATGAAGGCAGTGGGACCCGAGCAGGAGGCTGTAATCCTTTAAGTTCCACCCAAATCCTCCCGAATGAAGTTCTGAGAATATGAACAAAGTGAGCTGATAAGATGAACAAGGAGCTGCCTGACAGCTTTCTGTTTTTGTTTTTCCTTGCTTCTTCCAGCTGACTTTTATTTGCTCCTTCACACTTCAGTAGTTTTATACTTTTACTGTTTAGCAGCTTTTTTTGTTAATCTGAGGCAAATATTTCAGGTGTTTTATTGTTTTAATAATGATGATTTTGACACACACACACACACACACACACACACACACACACACACACACACGTGCATCTGTGCCTTGATTTTGCCCGACGCCGGAGCTGCTCCAGAGTAAAGCCACACAGATCGGGTCTCACCGACAGGAAAAAGAACGAAGCACAACTTCCATATTTTTACAGTAATTAACCAAAAAACAAACCAGTTTTGTCGAAACCCTTCCTATATTAATAAATATATGTAAATATTGATACATAAATGCTGTCAAAATGCATCGTTCTGTTTGGAAAGCTGATGGAAACATGCAGCGTGCAACATATGAATACATAAAACATGTTGATTTTATTTTGAAATGAAAAGTTTCACAAACACAACATGGATATGGTTTCACCTGTGTTTACTCATCTACCACAGAAGGAGTTAGTTTGCGCTGACTTCAGTAATGTGTCTTTGCAGACTCCTTAATGTTTGCTCGTCTGAAGGAAAAGGAGCAGCATCAGTCTGGTTCTGATCTTTCTGAATATCTGCACAAATACTGAGATTAGATTATTGTTTTTAAAAGAGGCTAAAATGTTTTGGCTTAAAACAAGCCAAGAAAGAGAGAGTACACACATTTATTTTGAGGTCATTTAACATATTTGTTTAATATTAAGCTGAATAACAGTCTCGACTTGTTGCTTTCTGTTGCCCTCACAGAGGTTTTGCCAGCGTTTTTTCCTAAATATACTTATTTTCTTGCCTTACGACAGGTTTAAAGAAGCCAAGTTATATTTGAAATGTAACTGTTTAGATCAGAAACATCACCTGATGAAGCCCAGAAGGGTTAACCTGGTGATAAAAACCACTCTGTTGTTGTGTSTGCAGTGACGGTGCTGGAAGGAGTGGAACCTACATCCTGATCGACATGGTCCTCAACAGGATGGCTAAAGGTGGGTGTGGCCTCTTCTCTCTCATCCTCATCATCCTTTTCCCCACTGAAAACAAGAATTACCTGTCATCAGGGTTGTTRTTTCTGTTTTAAGGATATTAAGATAATTAGAGGGGGGTTAGGCACAAATGATGACCGTTTCCYTTAACACAGTCACCGCTCTACGTTCTGCCTCAGAGCAGTGAAAAAAAAACATTTTTTACTCTGTGAGTTCCATCTAGCAGTTTGTTTAAACACTCCTAATGACTCTGTTTCATTACCTCAGTCGGCACTTTAGTGTCATAACGCAGCATCTTTTTTTTCCTCCCCGAATGCCAACAAAACCCAGTTAAACAATAAAATCTGGAGGAAGAGTGGATGTGAATTACACAACTACACAAAGTACTGACATAAAAGCTGACCCTGGACACYTTCACTGAGTTCGACGCAGAACGTATTCTGAAGGATCGGCGTGTTTCAAATAAACGTGATGGATTGTTTACTTCCTGGGGTTTTACTGAGGYTTTTCCAATAAAGCTAAACTMCAGCTGAAACTGTCAGTCGAAACGGGTTCATGTGAATGTTTCTCCCTGAAAGGTGTAAAGGCAGCACAGTGTTGGTGTGAGTAGAGCTTCAGTGTGTGAAGACTAATATGATTAAAGGGGGGGTGTTGTTTTTTCCAGGCACATGGTTCAGTTCTGTCATAATCCAGTAACTATGTTACCTTCAATATCAGATAAATTAGACTTTGCATCATAGGAGGGGTGCGCTGTGGGGCGGAAACTCTGCTGCAAACTGAGCTCCAGGGAGGAGCTTTGGGTAAATGGGCGGAGCTTTGTACCAGTAAGTGTTCAGGCAGCTTCACATGGCTTCAGGAGATTGAAGGATTTCTCAAACGTGCATGAATGAGTCAAGGCAACATTCTGGTATGTTTTAGATGAAGGAATAACATAACGTGATATAAAATCCAAAAAGGTTGATTTTGTGTAACACCCCTCCCTTTAAGTTTATGAAAACAGTTTTTTAAGGATATATAACTGCGCTTTGACTTTTGGAAACAAGTTAATTCATGTATCCGACTCCCGTCTGGCCCACAAAGGAAACCATAAATCCACTTGTGGACATCACCTGTGCAAAGATTAATGCTGCTAAAATGAACTGGAGCAAAGTTACAGAGGTTTTAATAAAAAGTATTTTAGTGTTTTGTCTTTCTGCACAGGACGGACCATGATGGTTCATTAATAAATGTTAACAAATCTGAAGTTTTTACATCCAAAAGTTATTTTTTATTACCTGCCTGAAAAGATTTAATGAATGTTTGTTCTTTTGAAAAAATATCCAAACATTTATTTGTCACCATATATATTATATAAAAG
>NW_013953966.1:8512-11390 GCF_001266775.1 Austrofundulus limnaeus | reverse complement strand
TTTTTTTAAAAAAATATGTGAAACAATAATAAACCAAATAATCAAAAAAACTAAAATTTCAACTCCTCAAACAGTAATTAATACAAATTAAACAAATGCATGTTTCTTTAACATTTTTTCTTTGATTGTTTGTTTGTTCCTTAAAGGAATTAACTGATCCAATGTTTTATAGTCATTTTCCAGATTATTCCCTATATAGAAATGGACCAATAAATAAATAAATGCACTTAAAATGCACCAATTAAATTAAAAAAGGATAATTTTACCTCATGTTTTATCATTTAATTGACTTTCATATTTATTTTTCCAGCTTAGTTATAATGAATTATATATTATACCACATAATTTACATTTTACATAAATGATTATATTTAATATTTTTTTATATTTTTTCCCACAAGTCTTTTTATTTCCATGTGTTGCATTACATTTCTCTGTCTCCTGTTTTATTTTTACCTTATGCATTTTTGCCTCATTATGCACATACGGTGGGTGGGGCTTATTGGGTCAGCTCCTCTCCTATTGGTCAACAGACAGGAAGTAGCAGGATCCATGTGCAGATCTACTGTACATGTTTGTGCCTCATTTTAGCTTAAAGTTTAGTTTAAAAACAGAGGCACAGGTGAGTGTTTTCCTCCTGTCTTTGTTTTAAACTAAACTTTAAACTTTGTCAGTGTCGGTCCTCCATACCTCTGCTGTAAAGTCTTAAAACTTTCATTAAATCAACAACTAAATGCACAGAGTGTTTCTTGGAGAGCTTCCTGTTCCATCTGCTGCATTAAGACACAATCCCACAAGCTTTATACGAATTAAAATGACATGAGCAAAGAAAAAATGTTGCTTAGATGCTGTAATAATCATCCAGAGTCACTGCAGCCTGGAGGAGATTATCTGCAGGAGAAAACCTCAGTTTGAGTCTGGATGTCTGGTGTTAAAACACGCAGCAGCTGCAGATATTTGTATCCAGGGTGTGAGGGGTCCTTCACTATATTTCTGTCTCCACTGAYGTGACAGGATGTGGTTACAGCATCCAGCATGAGCGCGGAGCCCCCGGTGATCTGTCCAGCAGGATGAATGACACAACGTGTGTGTTTGTCAGCTGCTGATCATCCTGTCTGGGTTTCTCCCTGTGATTGACAGCCTGCCTCGTCCTTTTCAAAATGTTTTGGACCTCTTCACCTGCCGACYAGGCGAGCTGAGCAAAGCTGGATGGGATTTGTTTTTTCCCCAAACTTTCTAACATCGAACACACACAAGATAAAAACTTATTTATTCTAACAATATTCTAAGAAAACGTCTGTGAGCTCAGGTGGTTCTGTGGTTATCCTGCTAAACTCAAACATGTGTTAGATGTAGTAGGGCTGCACGATATGGAAAATGTCAGTGGTGGGCTGTAACAAAGTACAAGTATTTTGTTGCTATACTTAAGTACATTTTTCATGTTTCTGTACTTGAGTAGATTTCATCATGGGTACTTTTTTTTTACTCCACTGCATTTTGCATGAAGTATCTGTACTTTCTACTCCACTACGTTTCTGTAACGTGTTGAATTACAAATTGCATTCATGACTAGAGGTGTAACGATACATCGATCTATATCGATATATTGATTTGAATGGTTCATGATTCAGTTATATTGAGGCAAAATGAAAATATCGATCCATATTGTCGTCATATGATCGATGTGAATCAATCTGCCCATCCAACAGTCATTGTGTTAGATGGGCAGATGATTTCACAATGTATTGATTGCAGACATGTGAATTAAATCAATCCTGAAATGAAAATGTTTTTTTGAAAGAATGRATTAAGAGTTTGTTCATCTATCACACGTCGTATCATCCCAGTAATAATCTGTGTTAACACACATCGCATGTTTTCCTGACATCCTAATATTTACTCAAACAGATTTTTATAATAATTGATGAAAAACAAAGCTTTGAGATCAACTCCTCGTGTTCCTGCAATAACTATAGCACTATTGGCTTTGAAAGAAAAAAGTAGAAAACGCCCTGTTGACAGATTAGAGCTGGATTATCTGGTTGCTGCTTTCGGTCTAATCCAGCATCGTTTGTCTTTTCTCTGCCTTTGTTTTTCTGTGTGTGACAGGTGCCAAGGAGATTGATATTGCTGCTTCTCTGGAGCACCTGCGGGACCAGAGGCCAGGAATGGTCCAGACAAAGGTAAACACACACACAGGTTTGGTTTTATATCCCCGTCGGGACCATGGATTGACTTCCATTAAATTTCTGGTAATTTTATAGCCTAACTCTGACTATTTACCCTTAAACTAACCTCACAGGTACCTACCTGACCCTACAACTAACCTAAACTCAATTCAGACATTGGTCCTAACCCAACCCCCAACCCACCAATGACATTTAAACCAAATGGGGGCTCCACTTTTGTCCCCAAATGCACCAGTTGTCCCCAAATGTAGGATTTTTGTCTTAAAATTGCCCCCAAATGTCACCAGAAACAAACCCACCACACACGCGCACACACACACACACAGTCACATGTTTGCTAAACATGTTTAGAAAAGTAGCATTTCCTGTGAAAATGCAGTGTGAACGCTTGATGCCCAAAGATTTAGCTGAAAACTGCAGAAGAAGCTGAAAATAGCAAAACTGTTAATGTGAGTTCAATTTTAACAGCTGAACAAAAGTAAAAAATCCATAGAAACATCACAAAAAACAAGTTTAAAAAACCTGAAAAGAGAAAAAAAGTAGTTAAAATGAGCAAAAAGAAGCTAAATGTAGATGAAACAAGTTAGAATTATCAGATGGAGAAATGAGTGAATTTTTTTAGCAATTAGCAACAAAAAATAAGTATTGTATTTGCAATTTGTTTTGTAATAGCTAAAAAAAGCTAAAAG
>NW_013953966.1:6915-8502 GCF_001266775.1 Austrofundulus limnaeus | reverse complement strand
AAATAGAAGTTGTTTGAACCTGATTTTAGCACAAATAATAAAAAAAAGGCAGAACCAGAACAAAAGGTACAGTAAATATTTGAACATTTTAAAGCATTTAAAGTAGATCGCTCGGTATAAATTGGTGAACAAGTCACGGCTGAAATGTGCTGAAGGAGCTGAAGGTTTTGATTTATAAATAGTTGAAGTGGCACCAAACTGTGGTCGATCCTCTCAGCTACCTATGCAGGTTGTTTCAGTTTTTATTTCCTCTTCTTCTGTCTCTGTTTGTCCTGCAGGATCAGTTTGAGTTTGCGTTGACGACCGTTGCTGAAGAGGTGAACGCCATCCTGAAAACTCTTCCTCAGTAGGAGGAAGAAGCTCCTCGTCTTCAGCTGGAAGATGGAAGCGTTTGTTTCCTCCTCCGTCCATCCTCGGCTCCTCCTTGTTTCCTGTCTGTTTGGTTCCCGTCCCCTCGCCCCGCACACGTTCTTCCTGCTCCTCGTCCAATCCGTCTTCATTTGTCCTTCTCCTCCCGTGTCCTCCGGTGTTTGTAGAGAATACGTTCACCCATCTGTTTGCCATTTATCTCTCCATTCCTGTCGTCACATTCTCCTTTTCCCTCCTCTTATCTTCATCTCGTCTTCTGTCGGCTGTTTTCTCTATTTTTATTTTTATCTCCATTTGTTCAAATCTTTGTTTTAGTGTATTTTTATCTCTTTCCACCTTAGCAAACATTGCGTCAGGAAACACTTCCTGTCCAGAGCTGGACCCTCCTTCTGTTTTAACATCTCACTTCCCTCATCACATTCTGATGGGCTGAAATAAATCTTCTTCTTTTTAAGAGTAAATCTATAATATTTTGTCTTCTTAGAGCAGAACTGACCTCACCGGTGACGGTTCAGAGTAACAAGGTTTGGCAAAAAAAAATCAAATAAATGAATCAAAATTTAACCATCTGCAAATTTTCTTCAGTTTTAGTCAATTTAAAATAAATTGTGGATATTTATAAAAAAAGAAATKTAAAGTATTTTACAACAGAATATTATGTGGATCTGTTAAACTGAACTGATAGTTGTGAGTGAAGTTKATCATGATAAACATGTTTTCCCGCAGCACCACTCAGTGATTCGGTGTCACTCTGTAGTTATGTTATTTCATCTCRTTTTAGGGCTGTTTTTGTTTCACTGGAGTACAACCCACCGATGCTCTTTTGCACCTACTTAAGAAAAGTCTAATTTTATTGTTAAAAATGTGGTGAAATATTTTTGTGACGTTTTATCTTAGTGGAAATAAGAGTTCCGCTTTAAATCATAGCTTCTTTAAACTAACAGAAGGGGTGGTAGTTTAATAAACATGGATTAGTGATATAATCCTGATTAGCTGGCAGTAAAACATCAGGTTTTAAACTCAGAATCAGGTTTATTAAACAAATTTATGTGACATAAGATAAGTGTAATGATGGAAAAAATACATGTAAAGCAGTGATTATCATGAAACATATTCTAATGAGCAGTAATTCAGGAAATACTAATCCATCTCTCTCTCTCTCTCTCTCTCACACACACACACACACACACACACACACACACACACACACACACACAC
>NW_013953966.1:5319-6230 GCF_001266775.1 Austrofundulus limnaeus | reverse complement strand
GTATATATATATATACATATATATGAAAAAAATACTGTAAGAAATAGAAATAGCTTGGATGTTCCAGTGATTATGAAAAAATGCCAATATTGTATTTCAGTTTTAATTCTTGTCACATTTTGACAGAAAATAGAAAAACTCATCACTTTTTGAGTTTTTACTCCTGAATCTTAAAATGACATCACTGAGTTTATTACCTGAATCTGTCAACATGTTGAACTGAAATCAAATGAGCTGAAACTTCCTGACAAGTATTGAACTCGTGTATTAAATTACCCCCCTCTGTTACTGAGCTGTGATATAAAGAGTTACTGAAACGACCTGTTTCTTCTGCCTGAACTGATCTGTGAACCTCTGATGTCGTAACTCATCAGTGAAGTTAGACTCCTGTCTGCCTTAACTAAACTACAAGCTGAGGTCCGGCTGGTGAAAAGGATCAGGAGCAACGCTTCACTTTAAATTCCTCTGTCTTCAGTGGATCAGTGTGAATAATCCAAACTGTTGGCTGTGCTGATCATTAAAGAAAATATATCTGCAGAAAAAATAAAGTGACGTCGGGTTGTTTAGATTAAGATTTTCTGTTTCAAGTTTAAAACGGAGAAAATTCTGGCAGCAGATTAAAGAGTTAAATTTGTAATAAAACGGGAGAGTTTTGCGTTTTGCTTCTGAATAAGTCGTATGTAGCAGAAATCTGTTGTAGCTGAATCTATGTTGCTTTGAACAACAAAACGTCTTCAAACTGTTTGCTGTCAATTAAAGAAACACAGAAACCAAAACAGAGAATTTGTGTGTTTTAACTCATTTCACTTCAGATCAACGCATTTTACATCTTAGTTCCACTCAGAGTTGTAAAGTAACCAAGTACAAATACTTTACTGTACTTAAGTATAATTTTTGGGTATCTGTACTTC
>NW_013953966.1:1753-2039 GCF_001266775.1 Austrofundulus limnaeus | reverse complement strand
AATGTGTAAATACACTACAACTAATGTGTAAATACATTACAACTAATGTGTAAATACACTACAACTAATGTGTAAATACATTACAACTAATGTGTAAATACACTACAACTAATGTGTAAATACGTTACAACTAATGTGTAAATACACTACAACTAATGTGTAAATACGTTACAACTAATGTGTAAATACATTACAACTAATGTGTAAATACACTACAACTAATGTGTAAATACACTACAACTAATGTGTAAATACACTACAACTAATGTGTAAATACACTACAACT
>NW_013953966.1:0-286 GCF_001266775.1 Austrofundulus limnaeus | reverse complement strand
TAATGTGTAAATACACTACAACTAATGTGTAAATGCATTACAACTAATGTGTAAATACGCTACAACTAATGTGTAAATACGTTACAACTAATGTGTAAATACATCACAACTAATGTGTAAATACATCACAACTAATGTGTAAATACATTACAACTAATGTGTAAATACACTACAACTAATGTGTAAATACATTACAACTAATGTGTAAATACATCACAACTAATGTGTAAATACATCACAACTAATGTGTAAATACACTACAACTAATGTGTAAATACATTACAAC
>NW_013953965.1:44384-46022 GCF_001266775.1 Austrofundulus limnaeus | reverse complement strand
ACAGTAAAATGTAAATTATGTTCCAAACTTTATTATTAGTTGGAACTAAGTTGGAAAAATAATTGTGGTCACTTAAATTATAAAACGTGAAGTTAAGCTCTCCTTTTTAAATTTAATTGGCAGATTTTTAATTGAATTTATTTATTGGTCCATTTATATATTTCTACTTTTTTTCTAATTATGTCAGTGTCAGTCCTCCATACTGCAGAACTTGGTAATTCAATATATGAATCAGGTGTGTTGGAGCAGGGAAAATCATAAAACCTGCTGGGATGCGGCCCTCGAGGACCAGGATTGCCCACCCCTGCTGTAGACCTATTTTTGCTTTAATAATTACATGCAGATTGACAAAACTGACAAATGTTTTTTGTTTTATTTTATTTTTTGTCACCATAACACAGTGTCATTTTTTTGTTCTGAAAGCTGCGTGACACCCTGTTCCTTTTGTTTATGAGTAGGCCTATCACTAAATCATAAAAAGTGAAATGCCCCTCTAAATTCACTGTTGGTGGTTATCAATACTGCACCTGTTCATTGGGTAAAGTTATTATTAGTTTTAAACACGCAGTTAATGGTCATTTGGCACAATGACATGTTACAATTTAAAATAAATCAAGAATAAACAATATGAAAGTGAAAGGCACCCTAAAGTCACTGGATATGTTAAACTGTGTCACATTAATTAACCTTATCTCAGCTGTAGCAGTGAGTTTTAAACAGGATGATAGAACTAGTTTAATGAAGAATCTGTCTCTGAAATAATAATTAAATCAAGTCTTTATGTATGTAATTGTATGTTTAAGAACTGGTAAAAAACAAACAAACACCAGAATGCAGGAAATGGCATATCTATTTCATTCAAAATTTTCTGGGGGAGGACCCTCAGACCCCCCACCCTGACCTGTGTGCCCCACCCTACTTTTAAAATGGTTCTGACGCCCATGGTTTCAAAACAATAAACACAAATTTTTTTAACAATGTAGCTTATTAGCATAACAAAAACATAACTAAGCAGCAAAATATCTACATAAAGTAGTAATTATATATTGTACATTTCTGTAAGCGTAGAGCTGCCATGTGGCATATAATTATTAAGCTTCATCTCATATTAATTGGGAAAGAAAATAGCATTAGCGTTGTTGCTTCAAAACAACACCAGGTCTGGGGTTCAATCCACAGTTTGAACCAGGGTTCTTTGTGTGCCGTTTGCATGTTTTTTTTGTGCTTGCGTGGGTTTTCTCTGGGTGGTTTCCTCTCACAAACCAACAATATGCATGTCAGGCTGCATTCAGGCCCAGGCCTCACTTGCAAGAAAGATCTGTGATCTCAGTAAGATTTGCCTTGTTAAATAAAGGTTAATAATAAAAAAAAATTTAAAAAATGAGCAAAGCACATTTTTGTGCTGCATCCTAGGACATAACACAACAGCTAATTGTTTTCTGGATCTGCATTCTGACATTTATTTAAAAAAAACGTTATTCACGTTGACAGTTTTCTTGTTTTCAGAACATAGTTTCTCAATATATCAAGAAACAGCTCAACAATAAATTTATGTCATGTGACAGCTCTACACTTTCATATGCTTCAGTTGCAAATGAAACTATAAACTCAGAGAGGACTTTACAACCAGCTTTAACC
>NW_013953965.1:41151-43384 GCF_001266775.1 Austrofundulus limnaeus | reverse complement strand
GCTGTACATTATTTTTCTCGTTTACATGAATATGGCCTTTATAATTGTCCTGATGTGTATAATAATACTTAATATAATAATAATAATTTTTAAGTTTTATAATGTCACCTCCACTGACCGTAAAAATTCCTGAAAAGGCCGCGAAAAGGCCAACGGACCACCAGTTGACAATTACAGTTGTTGCTTGTTTTACGGCTCTGGACACATTTTATTAGTGAGAAAAGGAGCACAAATGGCTCTTTTGATTGTAAAGGTTGCAGACCCCTGTCCTACACACTCATGGACAGGCAAACAGACATTCATTCCAATATACAAATCATTAGACAAATATCTAATGATTGGTGTATTTATTGTCTTTTAGCCAAATCTCTGTGCCTGTAAACGAAAATGTGCAAAAAAATTTTTTGTTGTTTAAATCTCTATTTGCTTCCCAAGAAGTTTAATGAAGGAAAGCAGAAACAGAAATGCCAACAAGGATTAAAATCGTTGCTTGCAACTTTAAAATATTTACTTAAACTTGAAATTTTAAACTAAATCACTAATAATGAAGATAATTAAGGGAATGTTTTAGTTACAAAAAATCCTGAGAAATGTTTGACTGTTTACAATGCTGAATGTTTTAAAGTAGGCTGATTTTAGAGTGTGGATTAATTTTTTTAAAGAATGTGTAATTGTGATATACCTTTTTGTTTTACATTTACTGACACAAAGAGCCTGACTTACCGATAAACACATCTGATGACTGTTTAAATGTAATGTTTCTCAAGTGCCATTAAAAATAATTTGGGTTTTTACACCCAGTTGATTTTAAGTGATGTTACACAAATGGATAATGTCCAACAGGAATTCCAAAAAATCCTGAGAAATGTTTTGACTGTTTACACACTAGATGATTATCCCTTTTGTATAATTCAATTATCAACCTAGATGTTTTTGTATCAAAAAAACAGAAACTTGGGCAGCAAAGAAGAGAGTTTTCTAAAAATCAATTCACTTGTAATAAGAATATAAATCGTGAGTTCACAGTTAATTCTTTTCATGAAGGAACCTACAGTACTTACAACCTGATGTTTCTGTGCAGAAGATGAATGTCTGGATGAAAAGTTTAACCCAGATGTTTCCAAACACTTTGAAATATTTTATATTTATCAAGAATCTGAGACCAAAAACACGAGTTTTAATGTAGACTTTCATTTTGTACAATAAATAAATAATACCTTGGTTACATTTCACCACCACACACAAACCATATAATTTAAAGCCAATGCAGATAAACAGAATGACCAGACATGACATGAAAACTGTCTTTTCATGTCATCAGATGGTTAATTAATTTCATTAAAATATTGGTAACTGACATTAAGTTTCTGGTTAATAATCAGGGTAAAGCACCACATTTAAAAAAGTCAAAAAAAGTCACTGCTGCTTTAGTTTTTCTTGTGAAAACTAACAGGAGTAGCCTCGACTCATTTTTATTTTTCCCCTTGTGTGGCTGAAAATAAATCAAGAAATCTGATGACAGAAAACAAAATGTTTCCAACAATAAAGGAAGACATTAAACTGATTAAGTAAAAAAAAACAACTTTTCTTGCTCAAGTTCAAATATACCATCAAAGTATTATTCAATAAAAAATATATAATTTAGGTAAAAGTTCTAAAATTATGACTTAAACACTGAATATTTTCCCATTTTTAGCAGTGTCAATGACATAATTTTAATCATACATTGATTTTTTTTGTAGTTTTTGGATTGTATTTATTCTTTTAAGTTGCCAAAAGTCAGATGAGAAGTTTAGAGACCCTTTTAGTAAATCCATCTTATACAGAAGCTTGGTAGCAGTGGTGGGCAGGAGATGTGATGTTCGAGAACGATCCGAATCTTTTGAACGGCTCTTTACAACAAACGGTAGGAGCCGAATCGCAGGCAGTAATGAGCCATTTGTAGTTTTATTTCTTTTATTCTTCATATAATCTTTATTTTTTCATACTTAAATCCAGGGGCGCAGATAGGATTTTTGAACTGGGGGGGACCAAGTTTTCAGCAAATGATTTCCATCTAAGTAATTTTTAGTAATTTGATTAGTTACTTTCATAATAGCTTTTGAGTGAATGGTTTGCAATAAAATGGCATTACAGAATTATTTGAAATTAAAGAAGAAAAATGAACATTGCTAAACACCTTCCAAGTCAACACTAACCATACATTGTTAAACTGTAATTTGTAAGGAGTACG
>NW_013953965.1:37406-40168 GCF_001266775.1 Austrofundulus limnaeus | reverse complement strand
GGTATAAACTATATACGGTATTTTTCTTGTTTACATGAATGTAGTCTTTTTATTTGTCCTGATGTGTATAATAATAAATAATAATACTTTTTTTTTTGTTTTATAATGTCACCTCCACTGACCGTAAAGGTTTCTGAAAAGGCCTCGAAAAGGCCCATGGACCACCAGTTTATGTTCACAGTTGTAGCTTCTTTTGAGGCTCTGGACACATTTCATTTGTGGATCAAGGAGCAGAAATGGCTCTTTTGATCAAAAAGGTTGCAGACCCCTGTTTTATAGGGTTACTCTTTTTTTCCATTCTATATGCAAAAATACAATAGTTTTATTCTGACCAGATTCATGAGCTAACACCTAAACTGGACAGGGTCGATTTTAATCTCGGCCCCACTTAGGGTTAGCTGTAAATTTGTTAGTGTTAAACTTGTCAAACAGGTATCTACCACAGGTAAGATAGTAGCTGCCCATATTCTTTACATAAAACCCCATTTCAAAAARGTGAATCACCACTTTAACTAGTTTGACTCTAAATCGGCCACCTCATGTCACAACCACCAATACAGGCAACGACAAAAGGATAAAAAGCTCAAATAAAAGCTGTCACTACCAATGTAATCAGAATTACAAAATAAAATGTCTTGTGCATTACAGAATATTTTCTCATCATATTCTAAAGAATAACAGTAGAAGTCTGTACACAATCAATATAAAACACAATATCCCAGAGAAGCACAGTTCCTAAAGCAGAGTTTCCAAGTCCTCACCATCCAGGTCCACTCTTGATCCAGTCTCAGTTATCTATTATTACTGTGTGAAGGTCATTCTTATTATTACAGTTTTTATATTGTAAGCTATTACATTAACAAGATGAGTTAGTGTTTCCATATTCAGCAAAGAAGAAAAAAAAGGCAACACATAATGAGGTCGCWTTAAAGGTTTTAACTAGATCCAAGTCCCTGAGGGGTACCACACAACAAAGGAGAGAGTAAGCCACCTCCGTACTTCATTGGCACGTGGCTCCCCCTATTGTCCAGGAGAAATACTGCATCTGGTCCTCACCCATCACCACCACCTCAGTTCAGCAAAAAGCAGTGCAGGATGGGGGAGAGAGGGCGACGGAGGGAAGGCGACAAGCATTCTGAGTCAGTTCCAGGCCTCTTCCTGATCAACAGTGCAGCACATTCGAGAAAGGTAAAAAGGGAAATCTGCAAACGGAGCAGCTTCTTTTCACAGACGTCTTAAGTGCTTTATTATTCGAGAGTGTGGATGCTAAGGCCGATGAAACCTTAAAGAAAAAAAGAAAACAAASAGGAAATCAATGTAAAAATATGGAAAATTTGTACTTTTGAAGTGGGGTTCTGTGAAAAAGTTATAAACAAATAATATCTTACCTGTTGTAGAAAGCTCTGAGCCACCTCAATTTGGAGTTTAATTCTGAAAAAACTGACCAGCTAATGACTAGTCGGAGAGTCAAGACACAGTGACTCCACAGTGGATTACTGCCATCTAATTCAACTTAAATCTCAAGAAATTAATAAAAACGGTTTTATAAAATATGTGTTTTTTAATACAAACATTCTAGAAAGCTTTTGGTTTCTGTCAATTTAGTATTTCTTTTGTTATTTACACATAATTTTCTGTTTATTTACAAGCACAAATATCAGCAGCTGTCTGTAATGCCTCTGGTGCAGCCCTCTGACAGGGATATCATAACATTATGTTGTATAAAAACCCAACATAAAATACACAATTGACAGAAGGGTAGTGTTAGCATGAACTGTTATGGAATCCTTCAGACTGTAGTGTTAAGAAGCTAACTAGCTGTTAGCTCATCAATCTGGTCAAAATGAAACTGTGTTTCTCCAAACTGAGGTCGTTCAAGGAGCTATCCACTGCAGGTAAGATGTTAATAGTTCATAACTTTCCCAAAGAACCCCACTTCAAGAGACTAGAGCAATCACTTTAAACATTTTGTTACATTTAAACTACTTTTTGTTCTAGCAATTTTCCCCTTTTTAGTCATTTTTGAGTTTTGAAGTCTATTTCCTATAAATCTTTCCTCCGAAATATTCATTTAATTTTGAATAAAAACTATTAAACAGCTTGTCATTTGACTTTCATGCATCATTAGCTTACCAACAATTTACCAGCATTAATGCTCAAAGTGCAGCTTTATTTAACTTGTTTCATTCTAAAAAAACAAAAGCAAATTTATAGTACATACACTTGCATCTTTTGCCTTTTCTGTCTGAATGGTTTACCGTTTTGAAGCTCTGGGAGTCGAAACAGAACAATTTGTGCAGCTGTTGATAAAACTGTCTATTTGTCCATTTATCCCACTTTTAAACCAAAGGGCATTTAAATCACATCAAGTCAAAGTGTAATCTYAAGGATTAAAAGTCAAGATTTGACCAATTAAAAGGTATACCTTGTGTAAATTCTGCTTTCTTCATGAACCTCCATTTCAGTGCTTTTATAATCGTTGAGCTCCTTCCGGATGGCTGCCTGCAAGGACCGACACTCACTGTTAACTGTCAACATGTCAAACGGCACATTTTGGGTTGGTAATATGCAAAACACAATCCACTGCGAGGACATTAGTCAATCTCAGCTTTAGGCAGTCCATTAAAATCTGAACATTGTGGTTTAAAGCAGGGGTTCTTAACCTTTTTGACCTCGGGGCCCAATTTGTTGAACATAAAGTGACACGAGGCCCAGTCAGATATTACCAATGTATGGATCAAAATTATAATTATTATAAATCT
>NW_013953965.1:20827-37396 GCF_001266775.1 Austrofundulus limnaeus | reverse complement strand
TTTAAAATATTGCATGGTAAAAACAGAAGCTGCGCTTCATATTAGTGAAAAACCTTGGTGTTTTTTGACGAGTTACTTTCATATTTGCTTCTGTTTTTCATTGAAAATAGGTTTCCATTCTCGGCAGGTTTCTAAGGTTCTTTTTCTAAATATTAAAAAAAGTTGTTAAACAACTGAGTGGTGCACTACCGCTACTAGTGGTGAGAAAGTGTATTGCACCTTATTCAAAATCAATGCGATCCCARGACCCTCTGCGGCCTAAAGTTAAAAACTGTTGATCTTTTGAGGCCCTCAAGGTGGCGCTCGCGGACCATAATTGGGCCGCGGCCCATGGGTTAAGAATCTCTGGTTTAAAGTGATCACCTTGTCAGCTGGAGTCAGCTTGGTCCACGGCTTGTCGGCCCTCCTGTCGTAGTCTTGAGCTTCTGTGACCTCCACGTACTCGTGGAAGCGCAGGATCTTTCTCGCCTGGAGTTCAGCCACCGTGGGTCTTTGACTCAGCTACGACAAATGAGAAGTTTTAATCAGGGGTGGGCACAGCTAACCCAAAAGTTAGGTTCGCTAACCACTAATACGCTAAACAAGAATCTTAGCTCCACTAACGCTAAACCACTAAACAGATTTAAAATAAAAATTAAAAATTAGTGTAAGGTAACAAAAAAATAGGTAACCGCAAAAATAAATGTCACTCAGTCTGTGTCACACATTTATATCTCCTTCCAGCTGAGGACAGGTGAAACTGAACAAACCTATTGTTATTTTTCTATTGGTTTAATCTGAAGGTGGGTGGGATCATCTGAGGCAAATCAGCCAATCCAAACCAAAGTTATAGCTCTGTCCAACTTGTGATACTTCCAGTTTAACTCCTTCAGAATAAAAGCATTGCKTTTTGATTTTCACATTTTATAAATACCGTTTGAAGTTAGTTAAACAACAAATAGCAGATACTTTCTCTATCACATAGTAATTCGTTTTTGTATTAGTCATTTAGGTATTGTTAAATGTTATTTTATTTAGTTTGAAGCTTAGCTGCTAAAAATGCTACAGGGTGCCTGACACATCCAGCACTGTTTGTAAGACAGTTTTTATTTAACTCGGGATAAACGGCAAAAAAAAATTACACTTGTGAATATTTTAGAGGACTTAAAATTAGCAGAGGCTAATTTAGCAGAACCTAATCACTAAAATATCCAAAGTTAGCACAAAAGCTAATCTGCTAAATGAGAAGCTAGTTCACTGATTAGTAGAACTGTGCTCACCACCTATTTTATTTATTTTGTTTTATAGTAAACACACAATCAGACAGGCAAAGGTTTGTTGTTGATGTGATGCTTCACCTTTCTGGTCAGCCGTCGTTTGATTTCTCGAACCTCAGCTTGCCTGTCAGCCTGATTTTTGGCTGAAGAAGGAAACGAAAGGAAAATAAAAGATTTTTGACTTCGACATGAAAGCTTAGTTTGACATGCAGTTTCCAAAATTAGAAATCTCAAATAAACTCAGGATATCAAATAAGCTTTGATGGTGCAGTTTTGTTTTAAATGCCAACACAATGATTGGAAAGACAAACTGATTCATAAATTAAACTATCGGTAAAATCCGGACACAGATAAGGCCAAAGAAGGTTAAAAGAGCAGCATCTCTGTGTTTTTTTAATGCTTTAGGAAGGAGAGAGAGGTGATACTGACGCTGAAGGATGTTTCGTTGCTCGAGCTCCTCTGCAGTGGGTCTCTGGCTAAGTCGTCTGAAGTAGAAAAAGAAATAGTGCGACTATTTTTACACTGTTTCATCACGCCGTCAGTCAGGCAATAAGTAGGACAATGATCTAAGAAACTATCTATTTCTTCAAGATTTTAAATATAGTCAGTTCGAGCAGCACAGAGGAGAAAGAAGATGGCCGACTGTTTTTTTTGTTTGTTTTTTTACCGTGTGAGCGCAGTGCCGATCTGTGTGCGAATGGCTTCCCACTGCTCCCTGCTCTGCCAGGTGAGGCCCGTCTGCCCCGGAGGCTGATCCTCTCTGCCGCTCCGCTCCTGGGTGAACCGGTCAGGGGCGCAGGGGCGGCTGCTGAGCTTCAGAGCCAGGGTGTCCTTCCTCTTCACCCTGCTGGCCAGGGCACCTGAGGGGTGCCCAGAGAGACACGYCAGCTGTGATGGACGCTTCACAGCTTCACACAATGTGCACTAAAAGATCCGTTAAAATCGCGTTTTGAAAATCAAAGCTATTACACTTACTTGGTGGGGGCTCGTCCTCCTCGTCTGAGTCTTCATCTTTGTGGAGCACAGGACCYTCTGAGTCGCTGTCCTCTCCGTGCATGTCATGACCTCCTTCCGCTTCCTCCTCCTCCTCCTCTTCCTCCTCCTCACTGCCGTCCCCCCCGGGGATGATGCAAATGCCAGCGTCACCGACCAGGCACCGGCGACTCCGGGGCTCCAGCTCGGGCTGGGGGATCTCCCCATCATACTCGTCCTCTTCCTCGTCCTCTTCCTCCTCTTCTTCCGAGTAGTCATCCTCAGATCTAAACAGAAAGAAAGCACAAGATGCACTCYTCTTAGTTAAATTAATCAACATTTTCTAAATGAAATTGTAGCTGTTTGACATTTGACATTTAAATTATGACACACAATTTGTTTTATAATGAAGGCAACCATGTTATTGCCTGAGTGTTTGTCTGTCTGTTAGCAAAATTTCTCATAAGCCAGAGAACTGATTTAAATGAAACTCTCAAAAAATATTCAGGTTCAAGAGGGCTGCCACAGCTACCTGGTATTTGAAAACATAAAAATGGATAATACTTAGGCTTTATGTTCACTTCAGGTTGTCCTYGAAAAATAAATTATCCTTTAAAGTCTTACATTTCTTCTCAGGCCAAGAGCCAGTAACCTCTTTTACTTGCTTTAAAATGTCATCATGTTTTATGATTTTACTCTTTATCTTTTGTTTTCTCTCTGACAAGAGTGTTTTAAGATCAAAACGATATCTGTTAGAAGTAATCAWTCTTGTTGCTGTTTATCGAACATCATTCTCTCCTTGGCCCAATTTTYGCACCAAGAGAGATGTTTTATTGTCTGTCTTGATAATATTCTGTATAAATGCATGTATTTGAAACTGCCTCGGTGCACAKATTTTGTACCACTGCCCTGTGTGACATGATGTGTGTCTTGCATATTGCAATAAATCCTGACTGACCTTTCACAGAGTACTTTTTGTTCTCGGATCTCGTGTTTCTGTCAAGGTAAAATAAAGATTTCCAAGACACAGGTCTTAATGCTCAACTCAGATTTTTAGGTGTGAACGTTCACATTACATTTTAAATGTGACTTCCATCAGACTCCAGAGTGAACTCTTCGCAGCACGGATGCGATCTGCATGCGCAGAAGATGACGTGATGTTACATTCAGCTCAGCGTTTACAGAATTAGCTAAACMTGGATGCTGCGTGCTGGCATGTTGATTCTGAAGTTGTACTGATMAAATAATTATCTGACATGCTTGTTTGGTTCAGTGTTTATATCTGAACCTGCCTCTGACCGGATGCTCRGGTGCAGCATTTTATTTTTGAAATGAACCGGCGTGCTAAAAGTAAAGTGTAACTTTAGTATTGATACAGTCAGCAACCAATATTGGATGTTACTATCATTTGTTTTGATAGATTAACAATCATCCAGGACATGGAAAATTAAAATAACAAAAATGAAGCAACTGGACGTCAGTTCTATAGCTGAAGATGTGTGGAGCTACAAAATTTAAACTGCATGACTTTAGGTTGGTATATTTATTGATTTGCTKGGATGTAAAAGTCAAACGAAATGCGACATGAGCGTTCAGACTGCAGTCACTTTGAAAAACATCATATATGTATCACATTCATTACCACATACCGAAAAGAACTGGGTCTGATTTGAAAAAACAAAAGATAAAAAAACATCGGATTTGTACAAAATAGTATTAGGGCCACTGGAAAAAAAAATCTGAATTTAATCAAAGAATTCTGAGAAAAACGTCAGAATTATTGTTATTTTTTCTTTCCAGTGGCCCTAATTCTCTTTAGTAAATCAGTCACGTTCAGACTGTCATGAAAAAATCGGATTCGGGTTGCATTTGTCACAGTGTGAACGTAGCCTTTGCAGAATTGTAAAGTAAATAAGTACAAATACTTTGTTACTGAACTTAAGTAGAAATTTTGGGTATCTGTACTTTACTTTAATAATTATTTTTCAGCTTACTTTTTACTTCTACTTACATTTTTAAAAAAGGCAAGAAGTAGAAAGTCATTACTGTTATTTCTGCTTGTTTTCTTTCCAGCTTGTTATTGTAAAAAATAAATACTATCCATATAAACTGTGCCTCCTAGATTGAGTGAATTTAATTGTGGTTGAATGAGAAGTATAAATATATAAAACTCTGATACCGTATTACTTAGTACACAAACAAATCATGTCACACTCCAGCAGGACATAATCATTAAAATAAAAGGACTGTACTTAAGAAGTATTTGTATATGTATTTTTATAGTATTACATTTGGCCACAGCCCTCAGATATGTTTTCATTTTGAAAAGGTTTGGGCACACTTGATATAGTGCATCCTAAATTTAATATAAATTAGTTATTTTAATACAATATTGTCATTTCTGTATTTTTTTGGGAAGATCACCTCTTAATAAATGTCCTTATTTTTTGTACTTTATTAAAAGTAAAAGTATTGATTTAAAATGAGCCGTTATATTTTCTATCAGATATTTTAAGACTTTTACTCAAGTAATATTCCTAAAGGAGACTTTAACTTTTACTAAAGTCATTTTTTGTAAGATACTTGTACTTTTACTCAAGTATCACTTTGTGGTACTTTATACAACACTGAGCCTTTATCAGTTCCACAGCTACTGAGCTAAAATTTGGTGTTTAGATTAGCTTCCACTAATATATATATATTTTTTACATTTAGCAACTAAGCGTAAGTGAAGCTATATTTTTAGTTAGCGGAAAAATGAGTTAGCAAAGCTAACTTTTTGGTTTGCTGTGCCCACCTCTGTTGGTTTCTAACCCTGCATGACGCAGGAGATATACATTCCTCTGAAGATTGTTTCATTTTTAAGATGTTTTTAATGATGAACTCACAGTTTTAAAGGCTGGATGCTGACAGGCAGAGGCCGACCCCGATCTCCTTGGTACTCCGGGGGGGTCTCGAAAAGCAGCGCGTGCGCTCGCTGCGACCCGTCTGGATGCGGCTGAGCCGGACCGGGACTGGACAGGGCTCTCTGGATCATGATGTGCAGTGGGATGGGGGCAGGGCGTTGGGGGGATTCGACGGTGGGGCTTGGCGGGTCGAACAACATGGGTATGGGCTGGGGCAGCGGGTGCGGGTAGGAATGCTGGTGGTGAAGGTGGTGGGTGTGTATGTGCTGGCGGGGCGGGGAGGGTGGTATGTGAGCGGGCAGCGGGGGTGAGGGCGGGGGCAGCTGGAAACCTAGAGAGAGGTTGCCGTGGTCGTCGGCAGAGAGASGGGAGGGGGTCATGGGGTGGCTCGCTGCAGAGTCCTCTGTGTTGCGTTTTGTGACTGGGGTGGTCCTCTTAGGGGGCATTGGAGGTGACGGCTTGACKGGAAGGAGGCTGGCCCCCCCTGAGCCTTGTGTGAACTCACCTGCAAATGCAAAAACAAAACCGATAACCACGTTGTTCCTTATGAGGCAGAACAGCTCCAGCTGGAGAGTGGCTCTTTATTTCTCAGTTTGTCTCTATGTGACATGAGCATACATGAACAAACTCTGGGATTATGTGACTGACCGAGCACTGCTACACACACACACACACACACACACACACACACACACACACACACACACACGCACCCAGAGCGCGATCATATGTGCATGAAGAGAGCAGCGTGCAGCATGTGCCTCAGGTCGTGGAGAAGATGCGAACATGCTCTTCACAGCCAGATTCTGAACCATCCATCAAAGCTTATGTAATTAGCCTCATGTGGTGCAGAGATGCTAAAGCTCAAAGCTTTATTGCTGATTTTTTATCCAGTTATGTGCATGCACAAGTCTATACTCGATATCTGCTCACTAAGAGTTAGCTGTGGTACAGAGAAGAGCGGTGACAGAGTTAAAGCATGCAGCTGACTTCACTGTAATGAATTATGACTTTCTCTACATTGAAGGGAAAGTACAAGTAAAAGAAAAGAACTAGGACAAAAGCTCCCAGCTTAAGCATATTGGACCACTTTCTACTTTTAACGAGCACCTACAGTGACATTTCAGATGTTTTAAAGTGGGGGTCTATGGAATGGTTATGAACATTTAATATCTTACCTGCTGTGGAAAGCTCACTGAACAACTTTGGTTGAAAAAAACTGAAGTTTAGCTTTCACTGGACTAGGGCTGCAARGATTAATCGACGACTAATCGATTATTAAAATAATCGATGACTATTTAATAATCAGTAATTTTCTTTTTTTTTTGTTTATTACTTTGTTTTTCTCTCCAAACTGCTTTGACACCTTCCACTGCCACATCTGCCTTTCTGTCCTTGACACACATGCACAGTAGTGGTAACTGGGGTAGGCCGTGGATGTCACAAGACATTATACAGACAGGCTCTGGTATCATGGCTACCCAGCAACGGAGCTCAAAAGTGTGGGATCWTTTTAAGAAAATGAAAGAGAAACCTGTGTAATATCTGCAGAGCAGAACTTGCCTTCCACGGCAATTATTTTTAGTTAGCATTTAGCTAAAATCTAACCATGGTTATATAATACTGTAGCAGCTGCATTCTGGCATGATAAGCTGTATGTTTTATATTCAATTAACATATGATCCGATTAGTCGACTAATCGAAAAAAATAATCGGTGATTAATCGATAATAAAAAATAATCGTTTGTGGCAGCCCTACACTGGACTGACGAGCTAATGATCGGTCTGACCTGCTGTCCTAAAACAACTCGCAACTTAAAACAGTTTCATAACAAACACTATTTTATATTACAAAGTTAAATCCCGACATTACAAGTAATCTTGCTGAAACTGCAGACATTAAAAATTTCCAGTAGCAGTCTCACTAAACTCTGAGTGTCTGCCACCAGCAATCCGTGCGTGAAAACCACTGCCTATTTTTGTGTGGACAGTTTCCTCATCTCCAACCACACTGTACTCGCCTTTAATCAACTCGTGTATGCTTTTGAAATACAGAGTGGCAAATCTGGACCACTTTAAAAAAACTGTTTAACAGGGATACATTCGAAGCTCTAGCCTTAGATGTTTTCAGCAACAAGGATAGCTCCAGTACAAGTGTCAAAATGCAGCTCCTGCACTCAAGAATTCATGAAAACTAAATTGAGGAGGGTTTGTGACGTGGTTCAGACAACTCTGTATCCTGAACACGCAACAAGGCTGCGAGCCAATCTGTGTATGGTTCGTTCTTTGGTTATACCGTTTCAAAACAAAGTCGCAGAAAAAAAAACCCCAACTGTGATGTTTTTTTGTTTGTTTTGTTTTTTAAAACCTAAATGTAAATGTGCCAAATCGAACTAATTAAAAACCGACTGTTTATTTCTTACTTCAGCTTTCTAAATCCAAAATAAAGCATACGGCTACATTTTAATATGTAGCCATCCCAGAAATGACACAAGTCTCCAAAGAAGAAGAGTTGATAGTAGCTGGAAAACTGCTTTAAAACATAAACCATTCCTAAAGATATTGACAATGGCTGCACCCCAACCCTATTCAGCACAACTTGGAATACTAAAGAGATCATCAGCTCTCAACGAGAAGCATCGACTCCGTCGAAATAAGACAAACATAGCCATGGTGGGAAGTGAAAACGTGATGGCCCGCGAGTTCAGGCCATGATTCACAGTTCTGCCAGCAGGTCCCAAAAGGTAACCATTAAGTTTTGCAATTGTCATTTTGCAATAAAAATACTGGCTTTACATAAATAAATAATTGGGGGGGGGGGGCAGTGATAGCTGGATGGCCAGTGCCACGATCTTATAATCCCGAGGCTGCAGGTTTGAGCTTAGGTCGTGTCAGGACCCACATAGCAGACAGGTGTGGATGTMGGCCAGTTTTGGCAATGATGGTACTGTTTTTAAAATGGCCTGCCACAACAGGCCCGGTTGTGTTTTGGTTCATGTGGTGCTGGCCCATGCATGGACCACTGCTGGCAAACCCCATCTGGGCCACCAAAGGGCTGTCATTCTACACAGTATCTGGGCCAAGTGTTAGAGTGTTAGAACTTAGTGTGGGCCAGAACTGGCTGGGTTGTGTTTGGGTTTATGTGGTGCTGGCCCACACAAATTTTGCTAAGTGGGAAGGTCATCCAGCCAATTTCCAAATGTTTCACGTGAGTTCGCTGTAGAGACCCCCCACTGAGAGGAACAGCTGAAAAAAAAAAAACCCCACTACAAAATAATTGTAGAGGTTTCAGTTAAAAAGCACACAGGTGTTAAAGTTTATAAAATAGCTTTCGCACAAACTGCCATGATTTTTTTTTAGATTGGAGCTATTTTAAGACAGCAGCAATCCACTTTGAGCTTGGCCTCGTTAGAGCTAGCGATTAGCTCGCCAATAACTAATTCTCCAAATGGAAGTCGTTCAAGGAGCTGAAACAGGTAAATATGAATTGCTTGTAGCATCTCTCCACAAAACCTCACTTTAAAAGATCTGAGCTACCCCATGAAGACAAGCCATTCTCACACTCTATTATCCCACTTTTACATTTCTTTCTTCATATGCATTCATTCTGATTATAAGCTGAATAGATCAGTGTTATAAAAACTGATCTTTTGTAGCTGACAGGTGCTAAAGGCTTCTTCCTCATTCACACGTTTAGCATTTAAAAACAGCCAACTGCACTCACACACAAGTTCCCCTCGCTTTCACACAAAGCAACACCGACTATCAGCTCATTAAATGCATGCGGCTCTTATTCAGCACGTCCAGAAGGAAGCGTATAGGGCCAATCGACAAGTTGAAGGCAGTAAGGAGGAAACATGTTGGCAGCTGGAAAGGACATGACATGATGAAGAATGCAGACTCTGAAGTGGGGGATGGGGGAGGGGGGCATTCCAGATACTGGCATCCTGGCATCAAAGAACATCCCATTACCTGAGCGCAGGCCTCCGGCCCGCCGGCACAGATACACAGGCAGGGACAGGTAGACATCATAGTCGCACTCTCGCTTCCAGCAGGACCAGTAGAGGGGAAGCTGTGCGTTTTCTCCCCCCTGCAGGGCGGACACTAACAGGGAGGAGACGGAGGCCTTCAGATGGAGTGTCTGACAAACAGAGCTACGAGGAGGTACTGTGGTTCATTTGAAACGCATATTCACAAAATACTTCAACGTTAAAACTTCTGCCTTCTTCACACGACACCAACCAGCTCATTACAAACACGAACAGCTTTTCACTTTAACTTTGCAAATAGTAATGTGTCAGAAACATCATGTGGGACACGTGGTGCACACTTTTTTTTATCAAGATGCCAAATCCCCAGATGTGCTGTTAAGATAAAAAAGAAAATGAGTCAAAACAGAAAGCTTCGGCCAAAAGGGAATACAAGCAAGATCCCAGATGAGGCATATCCGCCGTAAACAACAACTACAGCGTACGGATACACAGCCACAAGAGTCCTCGTTATCTTCAGAGTGTAAAACGTTGGGAATGTTGACGCTAAAGGAGTCCAGGCATATTAAATAAGTAGCTGGGGAAAAGCAACTCCAGCTGTTCTTATAACGTCATTACCTGGATGTCTGAATATGTGTGTGGTGGTTCTTCTGCTTTCCTTTACCATTAATGGTTCACTTTTCTAATAAGGGCTCATTTTTGACAGTTAATTTCCTGTGTCACTTACCCAGCATGGCTGCGTTGTTCCTGTTCACAGGCTTGGGTGGAGGCAGAGGGGGCTGCTTGGTGACCTGAGAGGTGGGTGTCTGCTGAGTGCTGGTGCCCGCAGAGGAAACGGACCGAACGGGTTTGGACGTGGCGGCCGAGGCGGAGGAATACTGGGCGGCGACGGGGTGGTTGGAAGGCGTCCGAGGTGGGCCGTTGCTGCCAGTTTCGGCGCTGGAGCTCATCAGCCACTTTGGAGGCAGGACCGTCTGTTTGGGAGGCAGAGGCTCACGTAAGCTGTCCTGCAGGGCGTCCGGGTCAGGGACAAAATGGCTGTCTGACTCTGTGAACAAAAACAAAACAACAAAACTGTAGAAATGTGCTATGATGGCAAAACTAAGTCTAGTGACTACGCCTGTTGCGGTAAGTAATACATCAGTTAATCGCAGGATAAATTAAAATTAGGTCCATAATTTTCATTTTCTTGCTTGTTGTTTTCGTTTCTCCCTCTTTTCAACTCCTTAGTGTAGAGGAGTGAACTCTGGTGTCAGGTAACTGTGGCCCCCGAAGCAATTTAGCTGAATAGCCCTGTTTTAGGCTATGTCCGTAACATGGCCACCATATTGAAAGCCACCATAATGGATTAAAGCTGCCACAAATGATTATTTTTATAATCGATTAATCACCGATTATTTTTTCAATTAGTCGACTAATCGGATCATACGTTAATTGAATATCAAACATACAGCTTATCGCGCATGCAGCTGCTATTATATAACCATCATTACATTTTAGCTATATGTTAACTAAAAATAATTTCTGTGGAAGGCAAGTTCTGCTCTGCAGATATTACACAGGTTTCTCTTTCATTTTCTTAAAAAGATCCCACAATTTTGAGCTCTGTTGTCAGGTAGCCATGATACCAGAGCCTGTCTGTATAATGTCTTGTGACGTCCACGGCCTACCCCAGTTACCACTACTGTGCATGTGNGTTGTCAGGTAGCCATGATACCAGAGCCTGTCTGTATAATGTCTTGTGACGTCCACGGCCTACCCCAGTTACCACTACTGTGCATGTGTGTCAAGGYCAYAAAYGRAGATGTGGCAGTGGAAGGTGTCAAAGCAGTTTGGAGAGAAAAACAAAGAAAAGAACAAAAATAAAAAAAACGATTTATCGATTATTAAATTAGTCATCGATTATTTTAATAATTGATTAGTCGTCGATTAATTGACTAATCGTGGCAGCCCTATAATGGATTCAATTAAAATTTTACCCACTGGGAATTTTCTCAGAAATTAATTGTCACAATCAGATGTGCGATATCTCTTATGGTTCAAAAGTTATAAACACGGAAAGTTGAAACAAATAACTTGGAACGTTGCCCGACGTATTTAATGTGTTCTCCCTGGTGGAGATTTATACATATTTATATAAATATATATAAAATATATTTGTCTGTTTTGCAGTAAATTTTTCAGCCTGGAGATGGACTGAGGCGTTCTGCTGCAGCACCTCCCCATGAGATCTCAGCGGTAGCTCTTGTTTGAGAATTGCATTATCTTGGGATCAGCTGTGAAGGTAAACAGTGTAGGAGGCTGCAATTACCACAGAAAAACCCACCTCCCTCAACCCACCCTACTCTGCTCCTCCCCCCGAGCAGCGGCAGCAGCGGCCCCCACACTGCTGCTACCGCTCCCACGCCATTCCTCAAACCGGCAGCTCTGAAGAGCCGAGTTGTTTATTTACAGATGAACTTTTATCACCTTTACGTCATCCAACCAATGAGAAAATTATCCAGGATAATGCAGGAAGTTGGTAAGAAAAACACAGAGAGGGGAGAAATAAAGAAAAGGGCAGAAGGCAGGAGGTGCAGAAAAGATAAAAAGGATGAATAAGATAAGGAAGGAGGTGTCAGGCACTGAAGAAAGGAAACCAGAAACTGAGATGAAGAAAAACAGAAAAGATCTCCTTATATTCACACTATCTCTCTTTTCCTAGTTATTTTGCTACTTCATTGGAGTATATAATCTACACACTTCTCATTACTGTCATCGGTGAAATTTATTCTTATTCCAATCACACATTTTTCCCACGCAAGCACAGATTAAAGTTCAAGTGCCAGAAGATACTGTAAGTGAGCGATAAAAAGACAAATGAGATTCAAAACGGTGCAAGCGGTTCTCAGTTTCCATTGTTTTTACATCGATCGCTCTGCCTTTCAGAGTTATCACCGAGCTGACAGTGTGAGTGTTAAAGAGTGATAATGGGTGTAGTGATGGCGACACATTAATTAGGAGAGGAGAAGAGAGAGGACAATCTGTTCCCTCATGTTCCTGAATAAGAAGCAGAGCTGGAGCAAGCCTCCTGAGAGCTGACAGGAGACTGTCTATATCGGGGAGGACGGCACATGAGCGGAGAAGTGACAGCACGACGGAGGGAGAAAATACAAGAGCTGAAGGATCAACATGCTATCCTGCTGCGTTTGGGCTGAAATGACCCACGATGGGCTCAGRAGCCGTGTTTCCATCGTTTTTTAATGCACATTTTGAAGCATCCATCCATCCAGAATTCCTTTCAGGGTCACGGGGGTCACTGGTGCCCATATCCAGCAGTCACAGTGCGAGGGGCGGGGAACACCCTGGACAGGTCGCAAGTCTATCATGAAGTATCGCATCAGAAAAGGTGAATGGAAACGGCATGATTCGAAAAAACTTCCTGTAATTCGCATAAAAGTTGATACGTTCGCTTGAGGTTGTTTTTGTTTTTTTCGAAAAAGAGTTAATGTGCAAAAGGAAAGATGGAAACACATTTGCCAAATCAGTTCTGATGTAAGGAACATTTACCTCCCATGGTTGATCAGCTGCTCTCGCTGTCTGTCCGAAACCGGTACCGGTACCAGAGCAACTGCAGCTGGACCCTCCTCCCACTGTCAGCGTATTCTCCGTTATTCCCATAATGTGAAGAGAATTGCATTTCTTTCTCTARGTCTGCAGAGCATGCAAAATCGCCTGAACCAGTTGAAATGACAGAATAATTACAACTTTCCCGATAATAGCAACARGTTCCTGATAACGTCTCTCCATTTTCCTGAGATGTGACTTTTACTTCCTGTTTACTGCACGCATACGTCTGATGTAATTGATTCGCTTCAAGGCAGTTGATGGAAACACGTCTGATTCGCATTTCTTCGTTTTTTCCTTTTTTGCAAAATTTTAAAAATTCGCTCAAAATTTGAATTAAAATTGGATGGAAACACGGCTAGTGTTAAAACCTAGACCTCATGGGTCATTTTGACAGGAGGGCTAATAAATATTGTGACCGCATATGCCATCCAAAGCTGTGAGATCGGCTATTATTGTCACAGTTGAAGTAAAAAAAAAAAACGGCGTCATTTTGTTTGTAAAGCTGATCACTCGCCCCTTCACGCCATAGGCCCGGGCTGAACTTATTTTCACAGGTCAATGCACAAAGTATGATTGGTCAGAAGTTTGTGGGCATGTTTGTTTATCCATAAAAGTGTTCAGACCATGGTGGAATTTTGTTTCAATTAGGGTTAGGCAATAAAAATGAATCACAATTAATTGTGACATTTAGCCAATAAAATGGCGGAACAGTGGCTCAGTTGGTAGAGCTCAAATCAAACTCAAATCAAACTCTACTTCTCTGGGTAGAGTTTGCATGTTCTCTCCATGCATGCATGGGTTTCCTCCGGGTACTCCAGCTTCCCCCCACAGACTAAAAACATGACTGTCAGGTTAATTGGTCATTTAGATGTGTCCTGAAATTATACTTTCAAGTCATCAGTCAAACTAACGTCTTCATTTGAACAGCCACAGCCAGCCCTGTGTTATCGCTTCACAGCGCTGACTTTGCCGCTCGTAAAGGACCAACTGACTGACTGCACTGTAGATACTCAGCCGACTAGATCTGTTACCACCATGTGCTGGAGGAAAATCAGCTGTGTAAAATTTAGAGTTAGTTGCTTCACGTCGCCACCCGCCACTGTGCTCACATGTACAATAGATAATAAAAATGCATCATACACAAAATACGTCATCATCAAGCGGCAATAAACACAGTAACTGCAAAGTGGCAAATATTCATTGTTGGTAGCTTTTCTGATGATTAATTGCTGGCTGTTTTGCATCCAAACAACATGAATAATTTTGAGGAGCAGTTGTCCGAGGCAGTCAGAAAGTATGTCTATCTATATGACTGTTCCAGATACTTTTAGAGATAGTCATATGGCCAAAAACTCATAGATAAAGAGAGCACTGACATTGTGCACAGAGGAATCCGTCTGCCAAAAACTGTGGTGCTCTACTGGGATAAATTTGTGGCCAAATGGCGGATATCGGAGTGGAATCTCCAAGCAGGAAAACCTCATGCTGTGACGTGTATAGCAGTTGGAAGTGTTTCTCAGGAGATCTGCGCAGTGTGTATCATGGACTGTAGCTGCGTTTCCATTGCAAATGTGCGTAAAACTTTGTCGATATTCTGTTATTGTCGAAAAAACACAGTTTCGCAATTGCGGTGTTTCCATTAAGTAAGAAATGCTATTAAAGTCACGCGTGAATACGTTTGTTCTTGCGAAAAGTCATTACAAACATGGCGGCAATGGATGTAAACACGTAGCATGTTGCTACCGTGGCACTAGCGCTTATCAGCCATCAGAGGAGACGTCTGCGTCTTATCAAGGCTTTCGAGCAACAGGCCCCTTATTCTTGGGAGAGGCTACGTATGCTGCGTTTTTGGGAAAATGTAGTTGGTGAGTTTACTACTTTCTTTTACAACTTCGGTGATTTTACTACTACTTCTACTTCCTGTTGTCTTCTTCGTCGTCTTTTTCGCCAGTAGAAACAGCCGGTTGTTGATCACGTGACTCCCGTGATGTAAAAACAGTGTTTCCGTTGCAGTTTTGCGAAATACATAAATTTCGATACGGCCGAAAACCTACCTCACTCACACAAAACACAAAAAAGTTTTTTATAAATTGACATGTTTCCATTGAGAAAATTTATTTTCGGAATTCTAATTTGCTCATTTTCATGCTCAATGGAAATGCAGCTTGTGAAAGGTGTGCACGAAAACAAAAGTCTGGCAACCACCGTTTAGTTGTTTTCTTGAAGTGTTTGAGACAAAAAGAGACTCACCTCTGCGGGCCCGCCCCTCCTCTGCAGAAGCGTGGCGAGGGAGAGTAGGTTTCCAATCTGCTTCTGCAGGCCGACTCCTCCTGCCATCTTCTGACGGTGCCTTCTGCAGCCCGGGCCTCCTCTGCCCGTTCTCCGGGTGAAGCCTGCCCCCACGCCGGCCCTCCTCCACCTGACTATGGATCTGACCCTGCCAGGCTAGGTTAGWCTTCCACTCCCCATCCCCATGTGCGCGTGGCCCCATCCCTCCACTTCTCCGCCCTTCCTCATGAAGTCCAGCGCTCCTGGAGCTCAGAGCTCCGCGGCGGTCTCCTTCTGAAGGCGAGTGGCCCCAGCGCTCCTCTGGCTGGATGAGCCTCGCTGGGTTCATCCTAAAGTCAGACTCCATGGGGAGTTTGGCCTGGTTAGACGGGCTCCTGCTAGAACTGATGACTCCCGATCCTCCTCCAACTCCAACAGGGAGGGTGTGGCCATTCTTCACATAAGATTGCTTCACATTTTGTGCATCGGCATCTGAAAAATACAAATTACTAGTGAAAAGCAGAAAAACAACATTAAAGAATTTTTAGCTTTAATACTTTCTACAAATTGTCATTTTATAATGTACTGTATGCACATTAGTGTTGGGGCCAATTCGATCCAGTATTGATATCAGGTTTCAATACCAAAATAATTAATGGATCGGGATTTTCTGATTCAACTACGAGAGATTTACTATTTATGAGCTGTGTCCGTGTTATAATTTTGTCTGCTAAAATTACTCTAGAAGGGATTCAAAGCTGGCTGCAAAATTTGGAATGGAAATCCATAATAATAAATTAAAACAAACAGAGCTTAGGTATCAGAATAGTATCTGTATCAGTCGATATTCAAAATTCAGGTATCGATTGGACTGAATTGAAATAAACCTAAGAAAATGAGACAAATAATAGTACATCTTTTTGTGCACATACAAGCTAAAAATCCTCAAATCAACATCTTATTGTAAAAAAATATACAAACCTAGGGCTGGGTAAAAAAAGTTGATTTTATCGATCTTGGATTGATTTCATTTAAATCTGGGAAAATCGATTCACAGGACATGAAATCGATTCTTCCCCATGGAGTCTTGTACGTGCGTCTGAGGCGCGTTTCTATATTTTGTCACTCCTGGCTTGCAGTATATTTACATCCAGTTGATGTTCAGTGCTAACATTAGCTTTCGATAACAAGTTGTCTGGATCAAAACAAAAGAAACTAAGGAATCACGTCACGTCACGAGCCGACTCTCCGCACAACTTAAAGATAACAGAGACCATGGTGACTTTTGTTTGCAAAGATTTGCGCTCCTACGTGGTCGCGAAAATGAAGCGGAGTTTGACAAGCGGCTCGTTAGGTCCTCGAACCAAACTATGGTGTGTAAACATCTGAACTGTTCTCCACCGGCATGTTTAAATGTCTTAAAGATGACATTCTAACAAAATTGTTTAGTTTTGTTACCAATATTATTATTTTTAAACTTTAAGAAACATCTTAATGAAATCCACAGTGATGAAATTTTGTAGTTGTTTTAATAAGTTATATGTATTAAGTTTTAATATTTTTTTATTG
>NW_013953965.1:16086-20739 GCF_001266775.1 Austrofundulus limnaeus | reverse complement strand
ATAAGATAAGATAAGATAAGATAAGATAAGATAAGATAAGATAAGATAAGATAAGATAAGATAAGATAAGATAAGATAAGATAAGCCTTTATTGTCATTGTACAGAGCACAATAAAATTACAGTTCAGAACACCCATTCACAATTATTCATACACTCAAAAGGAGTGGGCAGAAGTAGATTTATATAAGCCCACCTCTTCTCCTGTGACCTTATTCACATCACTTCTTATCTATCAAAATAATTATTAATTACTTCAAAATGAATGCATCCAACAACACTGTCATCTGCAATTCCTTTTTACTTTAAAACTTTTTATATTTGTGACAGTTTTCTTTCAATATTAAACAGTTTAATTTAAAAGTTTGTCCTTAAAACCTGTTGTTTATGTTGAAGGAAAAAAATGGTGATATTGCATTTTGCAACACAGTCGCAAAATACAATATCAATAAACATTTTCATTGAATCGAATCAAATCGTGATTAATCGATACTGAACTTAATGAATCAAAATCAAATCGATTTAGAGAATTGGCTATGATACCCAGCCCTATACAAACCTACATTTATTTGGCTTTTATTCTCACGCTAAGTCATTTACATGTGTCTGCAAACTATATAAACATGACTCAGAAACAAGAAGTAAAAAAGAAACGTGTCGTTTTCCTTGATGTGAAACCGAGACACTTAACAGGGAAGTAGAGAAAAAAGCAATTATTTCTTTTTAAACGTGTCAGATCTGAAATCATAGAAATAAAACAGCTTAAGAGAAATGAAACAGAACCGTTTAGTGTTTAGGTTGGGAGCAAAAAACCAGAACTACAGAACWGCAAGAGAAGGAACTACAGTATGTTTTATCTGCACAGAATGAATGCGTGTTCGTGTTCTGTTAATCAGGTCAGACAAGCGGCATGTAAACAATCAGAGCATAGAGGCAAGTAAACAAATGGAGCCATAGGAAGCCTAAAGTGACAAACAAAAGTACAATGTTCAAAGTCTTCAATCAATGACAGAGTCGAAACACTTGTACACTGTGGTTACGTTATATTCTAATGAAAATAATAATAACTTCATTATTAATAACATGCGTGCATTGTTTGTAGAATGTGTTAAGTTGTGCACATCAACATCACACATTTATCTATAAAAAGCATGCAAGCGTGGGAAAAGGTGTTACTCTCACTATGGGCTGCCATCTTCCAGCTTGGGTAATGGGTTGTCGAATTTGCTACATCATTTTTTATTGGTTTATTTGTGTTAATTAACAACTATACCGTGTCACTAACAGAAGCCAAGTTAGTAATAAATAAGAGCTCATRCGGGATCTTTGAATCTTAAGAAGTTGACTGTTGGTGCTCTATAAGCTGTTTCTTCTTAACTTTGTCAAGTTAAATGTTTTGTGAAAATAATATTTTTTTGGAATACATGAAAGCATCAAGACATACAAGATCCTACCAAACAAACAGGCTGCTCACAGAGAAATCGCCCCTTTCAAATAAGAGTTCCACAACGTGTCTGCCTCGTATCATTCACATAAAACATAATGAATGAACTCCTTTAGCCATTCTTTTTTCTGGTTAAGTCTTTATTTAAACTAACTACAAATGTGCTGTCACATCAGTATTGTCTCCATAATAAATGTCATCCGTCCATTATCATTACTGACGATTCAGAGGTGCTACAGAGGTAGTGTGTTTCAGTCCCCCCCCTCCCCCCCCCGCGTCTTCTGAATGGACAGAGGTGGGGAGGAGCCATGTCAGTCCCTGAGATTGAGGCATCTTCTGAAAGATCCTAACAAAGGGCTCGACACACGGGGAGAGACAAACAACAGCGATTAACGGCTGTCATCGCAACCAGGGTGAAACCCAACACACGGGACGTGATAGCGACTGCAGCGTTGCAAATCGCGCTCTTGGGTCGCTTGTCTTCATGAAATTTGATTGGTTCTTCTACTGCCTCTTGTAAAGGTTATTAGTGGTTTGTAAAAAAAAAAAGGGGGGGGTGTGCATTATGGACAACTAAACAAATCTTGCAATGCTAATAACATTGAAAAACAAACGCACACCAAGATACGATTTTATGAAGAAAAACTTACCGGATAACTTCACCCTGGTGCCAACAAATTCCCATAAAGCTGCCTTTTTTAGTAATCACTTGGTGAAAGTGTTAGCTAACTGCAGTGTGTAGCATCCTCTCCGCTCATTGGTCAGTCAATGAAACCCTCACTGATTGGTTGTACGCCAAGCGACAGTGACAAAAGTTTAACATTTTTCAACTTTCATATGTTGCGTCGCAAGCTCACGTGTGCGCGTCTACGTGTACYAGTGCGAAATTCCATATGCAAAATTGGCTGGAAGAGGGCAAGCGATTGTCGCCTCATCACACAAGCTCCATGGGAAATGAATGGAGAGCGAGCGACGTCGCCTCCCGTATGTCGAGCCCTTAAGCCTGCAGAAGCTCTGTTTATAACCTCAGTCATTCCCACCTCCTAGATGCAGAGCTTAGTAAGTTCACTACCTACCTATCTTTACAACGGGTGGTAGATTTTTCTTTTTAATGTTCTGACACATTAAAAATGGCTGCAGTAATAGAAAAAAAAAGAAAAAAAGGGATATAAAGAAGGCAGAGCAGTGGTTGCAGCTGTTGCACATTGCTTCCCAGCCTGGGGCCTTTCTGTGCGGAGTTTGCATGTTCTTCCCATGCACGCATGGGTTTTCTCTGGGTACTCTGTTTTTTTCCCCCACAGACCAAAAACACGCATGTTTGGTTAATTGGTGATTCTAAATTGTCTCTTGGTGTGAGTCCAAATTTGAATTGTAATTTGTCTCCTTGTGTCCCTCTGATGGCCTGTGACCTGGTCATAGTGTCCCCTCGCACAATGACTGCCAGAGATAAGCACCAGCATCCTGCGACCCGGAAAAGAGCAGCGGGTAAAGAAATGGGTGGATCTAAAAAAATACACCCCTAAGTCAAGCTCCCCCCAAGACACATTCAGTGTTTGTTGGAGTGATGAAGCAGCAGCTGTAGGCTTAATAAATGAGCTTCGGAAACAGCAGGGCCCACAGAAAGCCTGCACACGTTCCTCTCTGAGCTAAAATGCTGCAAGGCACAATTTGTTCCACTTTTCCTGAGCTCCGCAGAGTGGCATGTAGTTTTTTAACTTGTATTAAAGGACTATGAAAACAGCAAAATAAAAATAAAAACAGCAAGTGAATTAGCCTGTTTTAAAATATGTCTCAGACACCTGTTCTGATGTAGTGATGTCTTAAATTGCAGCGTCTGCGGGGATAAGGTCGCTTCGGGGTGGCTTGTGTCAGAAACAGACACCACAGAGAGATCAGATGAAGGCTTCTTACCGTTGTCGGGGACCTCCTTCAGCACCCCTTGTTCTATAAGCTCCTGTCGTGTACGCCGTGTCGACATCTTCCTCTCCAGTTCTGCCATCAACACACAGGATTTACAGTGTTTAAATTTCCTTTGTCACTACAATGCAATGTTGTGTTGTCCTAAAGTAGCCAAAAAGGGATTCTAACATTCATGCAGGAGAACAAACATTGAGGAATGCTGACAAAGGGTGGGGGTCCACTCCAACTGCAAACACAATGAGTTTACAACACAAACCTTCAGATGTTTCCTTGAACTTCTCGCTGCTTTTCTTCTTACGCCACTTCCAGGGTTTGAAGATCTTGCCAAGAGTGGAAAACTTGCCTTTGCGCTTTGGGGTATCGTCCCCCGTGCTGCCCCCATCTCCCACCATTGTGCTGTGGTGCTGCTCAGATTCATCATCTATTAAAGAAAAAATGTTTTAAGGGATTAACAAGATTCTTCAAGCCCTCAAAAATAAAAAAATATCTATGCAAAGCACCATTACCAGTAGCCATATTCTGTCACTTGTTATTTTTGAATCTAAATGAGCTTCTCTGTCTCATCAGGTCTGTCATTATCTTTGGCTGTTAGTTCTTGTGGACTGTGCTTTGGTACGGTAATGCTGAGTGCTCATGAACTCCTTTGCACAACTATAGTTAATAYAAGAGGTCTGAAACTGGCACTCAGCCAAGGTTTCTTGCTGTCAAGTGCTCACATTCCTTTGCTGGACGGAGACGAGAACCTTATCAGCCTTTCAGCTCTCGCTGCCTCTGTCGAAATGAGGGGGGCACACAGACGCAGTCATAAACAGCAGAAAAATGCTGTCAGTCAGGATACATATGCACAGCTAACAGTCAGGAAACAAGACCTTTTCAAGGAGCGCTGATCATTACGAGATGTCACTAAGTTCTGGAAGTACTCCATTACAGGGTATTCTGCAGTGATGGCTAAATATTCTGGGATCCATGATCGACAGATGCTCTGACAGAATGCTGAGCTCGAGGGGCGTTCGAACGTTAGCTCCGTGATAAGAGCTGCTGCATTCAGCAGACATAATATTTACCACTGGAAAGAGAACGGACTCTGATTTTCAAACATCCAGCCAGGATGTCTTTGCGTCAGTAGGTACTGATTCCCATAACAATATGCTTTAACACATTAAAGAGCACAGGAGCACAAAGGCAGAATTGCTATGGTTTTTACAAACTGAACCTACAATTAGGGTTGGGCAATATTGGCAAAAAAATAAATCACGATTAATTGTGGTATTTAGCCGATAACGATTAATTT
>NW_013953965.1:0-15986 GCF_001266775.1 Austrofundulus limnaeus | reverse complement strand
ACAGATTTCAGGCTATACATCATATTTTAAATTGTGCTGATAGATAAATAAATTACAGAACTTTATTTTTAATGTTCGTCATATTTGAAGCAGAGAGGAGCATCGAGCGGACTAACCYGAGTAATTCCCAGTCCATCTGCCTGGTGGCATTAATCGTAATAATCGTCAAGTGACAAAAACTAATCGATTAATGTTTTTCTGACGATTAATCTCACACGATACGATTATGCCCAACCCTACCTACAATTCACTCACACATTCAGGGTTAGAAAGGAGAGTAATTTCTTTCTAAAGAACATTTTAGCATGGTCAATGCATAATGCATTTTGTAGGACTTTAACAGTTGTTTAGCATGACTAACGGTTTTGAAGTCTGATAAACTGTTCAACTAAGGTTTTTATGAGAGTAAAAAAAAGGTTTTGTTGACATTTCAACCATACATTTTGTAAGTGATATAGTGACGAAACAAGACAATGTTCCACCAGGACATAAAACAGAACCTTGGTTTCCAAAGTCAGGGTCAAGATTAGAGTTCAACCCATACAGGCTATTCTATGGTTGATGCCAATCTTTAGAAATTAGTGTTGAAACAATGGATGTAATACACTATCAACATTTTTTTAAATAGTTGTCCTATACCCATTTCTCATATAACAATACAGCATAATATAAATGCTTAACTTAAGCTGGTTGTAGAAGCATCTTCTACATCTTAAATGTTCTTGGTAATTGGTTAAGTTTGCACAGGCATCAATTTAAAAAGTAGCAAATATCACATGATTAATTGGTTTACCTCCAGTCAGGACCTTGTTGTAAGTAATGAAACACCAAGTTGGAGGTTTTGAGATCTATAGAAATTAAATTAATTTTGAAAGTGAATACCGATAGCATGCTTAGTCCTTATCATTGGTAAGAGACCAAAACAGTAGTTACAGTATAAATAGTAAAGTAAAATAATTGTTGATAAGGCTCTTCATTAAATGGCTTTTTATCGATGTTAGACTCAACTAGTAAAAGTCGGAGTAACAAGTCTTTATGACTCATAAGATAAAAGGTCTAGGAACTGCTGATCCAGGAATTCAAAAACAGACTTGCTTAGTCAAGTTACAAAACAACATTGAAGTAATTATATGTGGACATTGCAAGACTATTGAGATTACAAGACAGTGCAGACAAACTGAGAGCAGAGCAACGTTAATGTCTTCAGTCTAAAAGTACAATATAAGAAATTCATTCAAATTCATTTCCTAATTCTAGTTCAGCAAATTCATTTCTTGTCAAGCCCCCTGGAAAAACATGCCTGGGACTGTTACTACCTGGAAGAGGGGTGTTAAGAGTCCAGCTTCCGTAATGACGGGACCTAAAACAGCATGCCATGGAGAAGCAGGAAGCATTCGGAAAAATCAAAAAACTCCTGTGTTTATCCAAGCAAAGGTTTCAGAGCAAAGCTGCAAGAGAGAGGGTTCAGGTTCAACAGTCGTGTCCCCACCACGGAAAGCCATCTTATCTCAGAGTGGTAGGAATCTGAGAATTCAGACCAGCTGTCATAACATCCAGATTAGGTTTTTGCTTGAAGCTACGTCTCTGCGTTGGAAGGTTCTCACGCAGCGCAGACTGTCCCGTTTGAAACGCTCCTCATAGTGGGGCTCAGCTGAGCCAGCGAAGCAGGATAAGAGCTGGCCTGAACACAAACAGAGCACTGCCGAGGTGATGAGCACAGAAGACGGCAGGCATCCYTTTGAAAAAGATGACCAACAAAAATCCTTAGAAGACTTGGACACTGGCCAATGAAACTTGATTGTAGAATGCGTCAATCCATCATCATAAAACAGTAAAAAATCAAAAATAAAAACTACATTATCAAGTTTAAGAAGCCCTCATAAATACAAAGTAAAAACTCTCCAACGTGATCTTGGTTCAGCTGCAGTAAGAGGAGGCTTGTAGTGTGGTGGCAGCTGTGTGTTACTGTGGGCTCAGGAATACAGGGGGATAAAAAGAGCTACAAAGGGAGAAAAAGTACAGGATTGACGAGGGGGGGCTGGAAACACAGTCACAATCAGGGTGGAGTGCCATTTCCTCCCAGAGAACAAAGACAGCCTCTTCCCCTCGTACCGAAAACACACTCAACTCACAGGGATCACAGAAAAACCCTGGTRAAATTAAGCAAAGAGCATAAAATATGCTTTCATTCATAACCGSGCCAAAACCAGCAGTCATGTTCGATAATCAGAAGCTAAGACAATCTGTCTGAAAACACAGGGGACGTCTGATTGTGTGTGGATGATTTCTCTGATGTATCCCCCAAGCATCTCCCTGTGAAGCCGTATTAACCAGGCCAGGTGAGCTTGTCGTTCCTTTCACTGGGCCTGCAAGCAAAGTCGTTCTGATCATTTACATGGAACACCCACATCCACTCACAGAGCTCTCCAACTGTTGGGAAATARCTTAAGGCTCATTAAAACTCTTACTTATGCCAGGGCAGATTATGAAATTCAATCTACTTAAAGAGCACAGTGCTCATAATCACAAGGACTGTGTTCTTTGGGAAATCATACACTGGTTATACTATGAAAGTATAAATATTCATATCTTTTTTACAAATTATTGCTTGCCAGAATAAATTATGCTGTCYCTTTGGAGTTCATGCAAAAGCTTGGTCTATCTTTTTTATTGTTGCAAATACAACTATCGTGTAGTTACTACTCAGTGGGTATTATTAGCTCTAGAGCATCTACAGATTGACCCAGCTGGTCAATAGAGGTGTCAATCAAAAAGGGAGGGCCTACACAGACAGTGTATTTGAGACCACCTGTGAAATCTATGAGGCTTTGTATTCAAACCTAAGTCAACAGTTCACCAACACCAGGTAAAGGGTTACAGGGTGGGTGGCAATGTTTCCCCTATGTGTTTGTGTGCTCATTTATCATGTTAGACTGGACATAGTACATCAATTGTTTATTAACTTTTAGGCTAAGTCCCCATTAAATTTACCCGTAAACACAAAAAACCAACAAAACAGTGGTTACAACTCAGTCAGTTTTACAGATACTGAGCAAAAATTTGGTGTGGTAGTAGCTGAACGTCAGTCGAACACACTGCATAAGATCTTTTATGTAAACCTGTCACTTAGCAAAATATTTCATGAACAAGTGGATCGATTTTAAATAAACGCTAAGAAAATCTATACTGATTAACTTCTGCAGTCAACCCCATTCGAATGGTAAATGGTCTGAACTTGTATAGCACTTTATCAAGTTCCTGTAGACTCCAAAGCGCTTCACACTACGGTCATTCACCCATTCATACACACACTCACACACTGATGGTGGTATGCTATAATGTAARCACAGCTGCCCAGTGAGGCAGCCATACACCAGCTCCACTAGGCAATGCAGAGGAATGACCACAACTAGCAGGCAAGGCAGGTGAGGTGTCATGCCTAAGGATACAATGACTGAGACTGACGGAATTGGGGACTGAACTGGCAACCCACCGGTTACAGGACAACTCCCCTAACCACTCTGCCAAATCCACACCAACTCAAGATGGCCTCCACAGCTAATCAACCTTATATTGTAAAGCATGTGTCAAAATTAAGGCTCGCGGGCCAAATGTGGTGAGAGCTTTAAAGATGCATTAATGTCCTCAAATAGGAGCATGCTGCTTTAAAGCCAGCATTGACCACAAACTACATCTCCAATAATTCATATTGATTATTTTTGTCATGAAATGATGGCATCCCACCACTAGATGGAGGTGAACAGGGTTCAAAAGTAGTCAGTAGCTGGCAACTGGTGAAAATGGCGGTATAAATGATCCAGTTCACTGCATTTTTGCAGGTTACATTTACTGCGGCCCAGTTGTACTTGGTCCTAAATTTAAAATGGACAACCCCTCCAGTGGGAACTTCCTATTTAAAAGTGGGAGAGTTCAGAATTCTAGACAGCAGGTACTCACTAGGGCTGTGTATTGGCAAGAATTTGGCGATACGATACATATCATGACAGAGGGGTCACGATACGATATATCCCGATATATCCCGATATATTTAGATACTGTAAACAAGGCGATATATTGTGATATTTTAGGTCCAAAAATTCTATTAAATAAAAACCTCTTACTGGAAAAAAAAAACAAAAAACAAAATTCATTGTCTCAGAAAATTCTAATATTACAGTTTATGTTGTCATAAAGTTCAGTAAACAGATGATATGAAGCTGCTGCACACAGAGTTTCTGGGATCAGCTGACCTGCATCCAGAACCTGATTTGTATAACTGTGGGTCGAACAGCAGGGCAGGTCCCGAAGAAAACCAGTTAAGAAATTAAGAAGCTAAACGAGTTAAAACGTTTTTGAAGCGAACACAGCAGGATAAAGTATACGGACTTTGATGCGATCATCAGCCGGACATTGAGAGCAACAGACAGAGTTTTATGTCACAGGGGGAGCGCCGAGCTCGCTCGAGGTGATAGACGCATGCGCTATGCGTAACGTGAAAGCTGACTGCAGTTGGAAAAAAGAGCGCACAAGACACTTAATTTGGCTTAAAATACAGACATTCTGACAAATAACTGTTTGTAACCTTACCTCAGCTTAGAAGGCAGAGGGTGTCGGTCTTTTCCGCTCGGATTCAGCTATCAGAGCCTGAAGCTAATGTTTAATTACAATGCTAATGCTCTCTTACTCTCTGGCGCTCAAGAGGTAGAGGAGCCAAATGGCTGGCTCACTGCTGCCAACTAGTGGTCAGAGGCCGAACTACAACATAAAAATGAATGGCTGGCAGGAAAGTTGACATTTTAAACCTTAATAAAAAATTGATACAGGGCTTTAGAATATCGATAAAGTATCGGGAAATGAAATATCGCGATATTTCAGTGTATCGATATTTTCTTACACCCCTAGTACTCACCACAACCCATCAGTGAGTAAAGTCTCTTACCTTTATATTTATTAGCCTTTCTGGATTTATTTTATTTCACATTTAGTCAGTTGTACACGTAGTACTTTTCAGTGTTTATTAGAAGACACGTTAAACCACTGTTTCTGTGCAGGAAATACCACATAGAGCTCAGTTATTGTTTGTTAGTGGTGCTGAGCAATGAGACAAGTAACGTTTCGTGTTTTGTCAAAATTTTAAAAAAATAAAACGTTAAAGGTATTTACAACTGGCCCTTTGAGAGCCACCATAATGTTCATGTGGCCCTCAGTGAATATGAGTTTGACATCCCTAATTTAAGAGAAAGAAAGTGGCTGCAATTCAGTCAGTTTCCATGARGCTGAACTAAAATTCATTGTGGCAGTAGCTGAAAATCATCCACAACAAAAAGTCCAAGTGCTAACAAATCAAGTGAAATGCGATTTCATTTTTGACAATGAATAACAATATTTTAAAGATTTGAACCAAAGTCTTAAGGTGGTGGGCATGTGCTTTCCTTGAAGGTCTACTTTGTTGAATCCATCATAGGACTCATAATATTTATCAGGATTTAAAATGACGTAAAGCAACACTCCTGATCTACTTTCACTGAGAAAACATTCTCTCTCTGGGCTGTGTAGCCAGAGAACGGCTGTGCAGCAGATCCACGAGTGTGTAAAAACACAGTTGCGATTCATCCACATGATCCCAGTGATTTAACATTCCTTGCGGTGGTGAAAGTGAAGGAGGAGAAAAGAGAGCAGACTGTGCTGACTGTTGATTACGCAATCCCACCCCCCACCCCCCAATGCTCTCAGATGTTTAGTCTTTGAAAAACAGCCAAATTAGAGAAGAGTTTTGAAGCCACAAATGTGAGAGGTGAACTAAAACCCAACACCCGTGGTGTGTTTGAGTGAGAGCAGAAACTCACCGCCAGTTCTGTGTTGTTGTGTATCCTCAGCTGGAATCTCCAGGCCAAAGCTCTGTCCCATGATCCAGCCCCTGAGGGGCCCCTACCTGTCCTCCACCCAGGACCGTGTACACAACACGGCACGGATCAGCAGCTGCACCTGCTTTGTTCAAAAGCTCTCCATGCTCTCTCAGATCTTTTCTTCTCTGCCTCTCTCATCTGCATTTACTCTATGCCTCCAGTCCCTCCTTCTCACAAGCTCCTTAAGATTTTCCCTCCCTCCCTCCCTGCAGGAGATGGACTCCCTCTCCCCCCACACTCAGACGACCCTCCCCTCCTTGGCTCATAGCACAGATCAGCATTCACTGACGGATGCCTACCATTCCTGGGAGAAGGACAAGTTATGTTTTTAATTTGACGTGCTGCAGTGTGTGCGGTGTGTGTAGAGTGTTTAAGGTAAAGAATGTTACGAATCGAGCAAAACTTTGAAATAAAAAGATTTAGTCACCACAAAAGAAGCGAGATTCGAAACCGCAAAGCTCAGACCAGAATTTATGTCAATAAAAACGGTCTGCTTCTGCTGGTCTCCATCAGCAACAGAGCAGCAGAGAGTAAATTCCTTTTTTTGTAAATCTACTTCTTTACAAAACATCAATATAGACAAAAATATTGAGCCAAAAAGGAATACTAAACACAAAAGGTGAGAGAAATAAGAAATAAGTCATGGTTGTGTTGGAGAAACAGACTTCTGAAAAAATAAAACTAAATAAAATTACAAACTGGAAAAACAAGAATCTGATAATATTTAACAAAATTACTCTTTAAGGTTTATTCAAGCTATTTTAAATGTGCCTTGTCTGTAACATTTGAAGCCACTGATATATTTATTTGTTGGATTATGTACAATTAATATTTTATCTGTTGGGTTCTCAAGCTATTTGGGTCTGGGGACCCCTTACAAGGGTGAAAAATTTCCAGGGACCCCCTCATAAAACCCATGCTGTTTTAAAAGATAATTTAATGTCATTTCAACCCCTAAATGCCATTGGACTATATATTTTATTAAGTTTATCATGTTTGTTTTATTAGTTCTTTGTTCTCCATGCATTTTTTATAATCAAAACCAAATTAATAAGTTAGTGAAATTTTTTTGAGGACCCCCAAGATACCTCTCACAGACCCCTGGGGGTCCTGGGACCCCAGTTTGAGAACCTCTCTGTTAGAGATTCAGAGTTTGGAGTAACAGAGTTTAGTTCTAACCAGAACCGCTCGTCTGAGTGGAGCCAAGACTAAAGTGGATGATTGCGGTCAACCATTAGAACTTAAAATTTGTTCATATAAACGCTAATATTTGAACTAATATTTATAAAAATATTGTTGCCACCTTCGAATTACACAGGTATTTATGTAAACTTCTACACTTATTTACAAGTACAAATAGCAGCAGCAGCTAGCTATACTTCCACTGCAGCCTGGCGCACTTGTGGCAGCAATGTTATAGTATTTTAGCAGGAATAACCATCTAATGTGAAACCAATGTTAAAATTCTGCCAAAGCAGAAAGGTTATACTCTAGTCTGGTGCCATGTAGGAGCATGATAATGAGTTTACAGACACCTTTGGGATGAAATAATATCTGAGTTCCAAGTTCTACTATTGGCTGGGATTACAGTATTGGTGGTCTTCAACCTCAGCATTGATGTCCAGGTGGCTAACAGGCAGGGATGAATATTTCAAGCTAAAACACTGTTTACAAATCAAAACCACTGGCAATTATTCAATACTTTTTTCTAATTTTATTGATTCAAAATGATTCATGACTACRGTCTATTTTTTTATTTGCGTGTAAGAAATGAGCTTGTCCACAGGCTTGGGGATAAGGCTTGTGATGTACTGTATTTTAGCTCACTCTATTCAGGTTAAGTTGAGCCAAGAGTTGAATGGGAATTTAATGTGTGTTGTCTATTTATTTCTACTGTGGTTCCGAACATGCATTCGGTAATTCTGCTAGATGGGGATATCTGTGTTTCTGCAAATGGGTGTGCACATATTCTGGCAGCTAAGGTCACCAATGAATGTAGAGTTTACTCCAAAATTCTTTACAGTAAAACTAAAAAAWCACACAAATCACCTGAGAGTTGACAGGCAACTTGGTGCATTACTGCTGCCTTGTGGTAGTGTAAGAAGCATATTATTAGTAGAGATGGGAAGAGATTTTCAAATATTTAAATTCTGGTTAAAGTAGGTGAATAAAAAAATGTATGCTGTCACAACTGTCTATTTGTTTTGAATGTCACCTTGTAGTGAATCACCAAGCTGTTTCCTAATCATGCTTTTCTAGTCGGGGTCCTTTACTGAACACACCTAATGCTTACCAAAACAACTTGGACCATCTGTGTCTGCCACAGTTTATTTTGAAAAGATTATAAAGTGGAAACGAGTGGGTGAGATCATCTTTACTGAGAGTACATCCATACGGCCTACATGTCGAGCCGTTGGATCAGTGAAAATGAAGGTAGCAGCAGAACATGTCTCTGTATCAAAAGCCTCAGCTTCATTGGAAGGTTTGGTGTGATAAACTTTAATTCACCTAAAGTTCAGTATTTAAAGAAAAATCACATCATCATCATCATAATCTGAAGACTTTAAATGCCCATCCCTAAATACTACCAAGTGCCAGTAAAAATAATAMTAGCATTCATCTTTGGAATTTGACAACTTAACAGATTTTTGAATATATGAAAATCACAATGTAATAAGAGGCAGACTCTCAGATGTGCACCAGGATGTGTGTTTCTGAATTAGAAATGAATACGACACGGCATGCCACCTTAAATGAGTCTGTTGTGTTGGATGGAGGGGATAAAATTATATTTATCTGAGACGAATGCAAGAACAAAAACATTTATGAGGCTAAAATAGCAGATTGAAGCTGAAAGTGCCGAAGAAGGACTTTCGGTTGAGCTCAGGATGTTTTCATCAGATATAAGCTCCTGTTTCTAATATCTAGTTATTGCAGTTATTCAAAACTAGGCGAGGGTGTTTATGATGCTGCTCAACACTCCTCAGGCCTCCAGACACCATTTTCATACATCTCTAAGTCCCTTATCACAATTTCAAAAGACCTGCAGGAATTATGACTTTGAAACCCATCTGCCAGGAAAAAAAAAACCTCCCGTTTTTTGGCTTTAAAATTAAGAAGCAAAAAAAAAGAGAAAGAAACACTTCTCCAAAGCAAAAGAGGAGAATGACAGCAAAGCGGACCCCCCTGAAACAGGAATCTGAAATCCTTTTGAGGTTTGACTGACTTCAGAAAATCTTGCCCCCTCAGACGGGTCCAGTGCACCGAGCTGTGTCATTATGCCTGGATAGATCAGAGTATTCACAGCATTTTGGCTGCGTCTCGGCTTGCTTCTAAAGATGAAGAGTTAGAGTGGGTCTTTTTTTTTCTCCCTCCCTATTTGTGCCCCACATACAGCCTCCACACCGGGCCGCCTTCCAAAGAGAGCTGAGCCAATTCGCATGGGCCTAGAACCTGTTGGCTTGACCTGGAAAACAGACTGGGCCAGGCGCTTTCAGCAAACTGAGTATGTATGCTTGTATTTGTACACGTTTTTCTTTTTTTCTTTTTTTTTTACCCTGTCTGCGCTGTCCATCAGCATGTGAGGTAAAAACTAGTCAGAAGTGAAAAATAAAACTGTTGCTCGCTGCTCCTGTCTTACTGGTTTATTGTACAACCAGCAGGGGTCGCACTGGAGCAGCAGAATCCAAAACAAACTTTTTTTTAAAATGAAGAGAAAATAGAGACAGAGAGAAAAACAGACAGAGAAGTAATTAGAAAGATAGAAAGATTGAAATAGCGATTAGAAGTTTATTAAATATACACCAACAAAACACAGGACCACACACCCAACATCTGTCTGCTCACCTGAAAAATAAATGGATATAAATACATGGAGGGCATATCTAAAAATATACACATACCCATACATATATAAAGATATACATACATATGTACATGCCTACATTCATAAATATTGTCAGTATATACACATAGACATATATACACACTCAGTGACCTGTCAGAACCCCCCGGATCAGAGCACCTGTTTGTGAGCGGTTGTGAACATGCGTGTATATACAAGATTTCTCCAATGGAGTATTTAATAGTGACTGTGGAGGATCGGAGACCCAACCCCCAAGACACGAGACAGACATAGGGAAGACCAGAGCCCAAGGGCCCGAGAGGGATCCCGAGRGCAGAGCCCCAAGGGYCACCCGCATGGGAAGATCCGCCCACCCACCCCCCAGATCAGACCATAGGGGAGAACTGGGAGAATCCACCCAGCGACCACATGCCCAGCACCCGGGGCCAGCAGCGACAAACTCATGGGCCCCACCGGCACCTGCCATACCAGAGCAGATCCAGGAAAGYGCACAGAGGTCCYGGCCCCCAGGGCGCACCCCCTCCAGGCCAAAGCCCGACAGGTCCAGAGGCCCCGAGCCCCAGCAGGCAGTCACCAGGCCAGGCCGGCACACACCCCAGCGCCCAGCCCCAGACCCCGGGAACCCCCAGCACGCCGGCGGCCAGCCGCACACCCCACCGGGGGGCCGAGTAGCAGCGGACCCCAAGATAAACCAGCAGTAAAAAAAAAGTCACAGATGATGAAGAAATAAATAAACTWATATTTGGTTTCGTTTTCTACTGAAGTGACATAAAATAAAAAAAAGAATCCAAAACAAACTGAGCTTAAACCGAAAGCGGAACCTAACTTCAGAATCTAAATTAAACACAGAAATACATATCGCCAGCTGTGTTTCATGCCATGGAATAAAACCAAAAACAGCCTATATCCAGGAGTTAATTTTGGTCAAAACTTGTAAATGACATCATTCACAATATCATGCAATATTGTAAGATCTTGCAGGATGTAATTGTGCTCCAAGTATGTGTTGAGGATGACTCTCAGCTACTACTACATCTGTAAAACTGGCTGCGTTCTTGCCCTTTTTCTGTTGGCTAATGACTTATACTATGGTGACTCTAAGCATTAATTTGTTGTATGAGTTTGTCCAAAAGATTACTTTCTGAGGGTTTTAATTAAAATCTGTTCAAGGATTTATGAAATATTTTGCTAACAGACAGCCAACAGCCAACATATTGCACAATGTATAGTGCTCAAAGTATGTGTTGTTAATTAGGTACTACCACATCAAATTTTAGCCCAACATCTGTAACGTTAGCCAAGTTTTAACTAGTTTTGTGTTTCTTCAGGCCACTTAGCTGTYGCGGTCATCTTGAACAAGGTCGGTTCCAAACGTAATTCAGCTGAAAGATGTATTTTTAATGAAAAGTGGCTTAAAATACTTTGTTATATGGGTATAGGTGTCAAATATCGACTTYTGGAAAGATGAGTCATTAAGTTTAAAAAAAAAAGCCAAACAAGAGACTTGGATTAACAAATAAGTCCAACAAGGAAAATATAAAGCTAATAAGAAGTGATGAAAATTTAAGGCACAACAACAAAATGTTCACTCTCTCTGATGTATTTTTGATAGCCAAAAAAATCATTTCACTTGCTTCAACTCTTCTGCAGAACGCCTGTAAATGTTTTTTTCGGTGTGTATAACTTTTATTGTGAAAGTACCAGCACGAAGTATCGAATGAAAATCAGCAGATTGCTGAGCACATCCAGATTTTTATTTTTTTCGTGCAGGTTAGTTTGACAAAAAAGGGGAAGCAGTTTTTGGATGCTGAATCAAAAGCCACCAGCGAACATTATCAAAGACGAGCACTTCCTTTTTCCTGCACGGCTGCTGTGTTTATCAGAAAAGGAAGGATTGTCACGGTGGCACGAGTGTGAAAACTGTTTTACCAGGAGGTGACAGCAAGTGATTTTAAAGGTGATTTGTGATTTAAAAGTTAAGGCTGAGAAACAAAAAAATAATAATCTCTGAAGATTTATTTCTGCATTTAACAAACCATAACCAGTCCGTTGGTACTCACCACGATTTTCCATCACAGAGAATGAGGCACGTCAGTCACGGGTTCCTGAAAAACAAGCAGTTTGATAATCAACACCAGCTTAGGATGTGAGCTGAAAGACTTCATTAGAGAAGCCCTGAGCTGATCGAGGTATTTTTCTGCTGATTGGTACAAAGTACAGAAGCTGACCGGATGCTCCCGATCTCTGTTGTTCATCGAGTTTTACACCAACCATGCTGCAATATGGTTGCTGTACGGTGACATGCCTGCAGTATGGAAATATTTCAAACTGCATCATGAAAGCAGTTTAGTAGTTTGGGGTACTACTCATGGTGGAATAGAGCAAATCCTAACACATGGATGAGAACACTGATATTAAATGACAAATGGCCTGAACTTATGTAGCACTTTATCAAGTCTAAGGACTCCAAAGTGCTTTACACTATCATTCACCAATTCATACACATATTCACACTGATGATGGTAAGCTGAGCCACTGCCACCCCATTTAACCCGATCACCTAAAGCTAACAAAGTTAACAACACACTAAGGTTGAGAGAAATCGTTCCATGTGCAATTAATCSTCAGCAAAACTGTCAACAACTAATATTTGCCATTTTGCAGTTACTGCAATTAGTGCCCTGTAAAGATGTATTTTTGAGTACAACACACAACTGAGACCAGTGGCGGTCTAACCCTATGAACTTGTTCAATCACCTGAAACACCGACATAAACTGGAGTAKAAGGAAAGCTAGAAAAGGTGGACAGAGGCTACAACGTTGGCTACATGCAAGTGTAATCATCATCTATTAATTGTCATAARAATTGTTATCAGCTAAATGCCACAGTTAATCGTGATAAATTATTTTGCCAATATCACCCAACACATGTTTAGAGGAAACTGTAAAGTAAAGAGACAATTTTKTACAGGACAGTAAAAAGGCAAAAAGATCACATAATAAGGGACTGAATCGCTGTGTCACCAATCAAACGCTGTTGTGATAAATCATCCCCCCCAACAGTACATAACTGACACAGTACTACCTGATGGATAAAAAAGCTAACCATCACCTGACGTATTCTTTTAGCTGTCAATAAAAGAACTTCAGGAATAATGCGAACAGATGTTTTCTTTACTGACGTTTGAAGCAACATGATAGCACAGATTTTATTACCTCTGATGTACATGTGCTTTATAATCTTCTAGTCTGTGTTGTAATAAAATGTAAAATAACACAAGTATGAGATTGAAACTCAGCTAATCCTTACTTTTAAATGATTCAGATTAGAAAAGAACACAAAAATTGTGATTGGGACATCTCTAAGTTTAATTAATCCAAATGTAGTTGAAGTATGTTAGGATTTTTCTTGTAATTTTATTCCAGATTAAGAAAGCCATCACTAAAAACAAACCTACATTTTTATTTAAAAAAAAAATCACTATTAAAATTAATTGATTCAAAAATCAAATTAAAGACCCGAAACCTAGGAAAATGTATAACAACAGAAAGAAATTCTAATACAGTAGGTCTGTGTAGAATTCAATGATCTAGATATTCACACACAATGGTTTTGGTTACTGTTAAAATGTGTTTTTCATGTTTATGGGCAAAAAATGCTACAATAATTAAAAAAAAAAACCTCTGATAAACATCCAGTTGTACAAATGTTACATTTCTAATGTGAATAACTTTAGTCTAATTAAATGGCTTTTTGGAAACAGAAGAAAAGTAGACATACACTGGAGAAAGTCATGGGTGGTGTCGGGTTGGTCGAGGTCCTACTAAGCTGTAGAGTTGTATGTTAATCATTTGTCCTGCGTGCTGATGACAGCCGCTCCACCCATCTTAACCCCTCTGTAAAAGAACAAAAACAGAAAAAGGATGTATTACTATAGATTCCAAGAAGCGTGTATAGACTGCTGCAACAACAAAAACACATTTGATTGCAAGGTTCAGATATAAAACCACAAACACAATGTAAAATCAACGCATAGATGTGCCAAACTTTTCTTCTGTTAAACAATTATTTTGGGACCAAAGGAGGAGCGATCAAGAGTCATAACACAGCTTCAGTTATTCCAGCTATACATTCTCGATCAGGCCTGAAATCAGGAAGTAGTGATGGACTGTTTTTGTAAATGAAACTACAGTATTAAAAAGCCACAATAAAAATAAGAACCTGTTATAAGCAAAACAAGTTACTTGGGCCGGGTTTAAATAAATCTATTTCATCGATCTGAATTGATTTTCGTTCAAATTTGGAAAAATCGATTCATAAGTCATGAGATCGATTTTTCCCCATGGGTGTTGTCTGCGATGAAGCTGTGCATTTCCGTGTTGTGTGTCACTCCTGGCTTGCCGTAGATTTACAGCCGGTTGACGTTCAGTGCTAATGTTAGCTCCCGACAACAAGTTGTCCGGATCAAAACAAAAGAAACAAAAGTATCACTAACATTACAGCTGATTCTCAGCTGAACTTAAAGATAACAGAAACCATGATGACTTTTGTTTGCAAAGAGTTGTGCTCGGATGCGGTAGCGGGAAATCGAGCTTCGAGCAGCTCGAACCAAAACAACGGTATGTAAACATCTGACTGAACTGTTCTCCACAGCATGTATACATGTGTGAAAGATGACAACAAAATCGTTTTGTTTTGTTACCAATATTATTTTTAAATTTAAGAAACATTAATGTAATTCTCACTGATGCAATGTTTTAGCTGAAGTACTCTCTTTCTTTCTTTCTTTCTTTCTTTAATAAGTTTTATTGAACAGGTAACAGAAACATTACAAATATACAGTTTTCACACGCTCAAAAGAGTGTGCAGAAATATACACTTATATTAGCCCACCTCGTCTCCTGCAACCTTATTCCATCACTTCTTAGTGATCAAAAAAAATTCTTAGTTTCTTAAAAAAACTAATGTATCCAACAACACTTTCTCTTTCAATTCCTTTTTAGTTTAAATCCTTTGAAACTTGAGACAGTTTTGATTCAAGATTAAACTCCAATTTACAAGTTTTCCCTTAATGTTTATAATTTTACCAATGTTAGAATTAGTTTCTATTATTTACAGAATTAGTTCCCTTGAGAACGTCTTCTATATCCAAGTAAATGTGTTACTGCTTGATATCCTTAACTAACATAAAAATCAATCAAACTGAATTGTGAATCGTTGTGAATAATGAATCGAATCGATTTGGGAAATCTGAATCGATACCCAGCCCTACAATTTACTCTTACGAGTCATTCACAAAGCGATGAACTAATACTGTTTATGGTATCAACCTGTTGCCAAGTCAACCAGGCAATTAGTTTTGAGAAGTTTCACTAGATACATTTTTTAAATTAATAAACTAGAAAATTTAGTGAGACATTTTGAAGGGTACCAGTGCAGATACTGCCCAAGTTTCCAACATCCACTTTTTAATAATTGAAAACCAACAACAGAACCTGTAAAAAGGTCCACGATAAAAGAAATGTTCTGATATGGTCATCACACACCTGAGTCTGTCAAACTCAGGTGTGTGGTTGGTGTCTCATCTCAGTTTAAACTGTTTAATATCATTTTATTTTTAACATCTCAATGCAAAAAAAAAAAAGAGTTCAAAACCAATTATTTTTAGTGCTATAGTGTTTTTTTTCCCCCACTGACAAGACATGGGAGAGATACAGTGGCTCCATTTTACAGTTTCACATTTCACAAAGTGAGAAGGGCCCTGAGTGGCTCAGAGTGTAAGAACATCTCAGTTCAGACAGTTTGTGAGTCGATGGGAAAGAGCCGAGCACTGCTCCCAGGCTGAATGGAGCGAGAGAACAGTTTCCTGGCAAACACTCAGGCTTCTGCTCCGAACTGAGCATTTCTCCACTTACTTTGAAAGAACATTCATCACAACACTCCGGTGATGTCCCTGAACACTCATACTGACAAAATGGATCCTTTATATCTTCAAAATACATCTATAATTAGCCTGAGTGAGTCGTTTATGTGCGACAATAAATAGTTTCCTGAGTATTTACGTTTGTTGAGGACAAAACCTAAACAAACTAGGTTAATTCATTCCAGAAATATAAAACATATATTACAACAATGTTACATTTAGAGTATTCATTTTGTTTATTCTTAAAGCAACAATGTTGTTTTGTTAATACTGCTGTTGTTAGCCAAACCT
>NW_013953964.1:44509-46580 GCF_001266775.1 Austrofundulus limnaeus | reverse complement strand
GAAGCAGAACCTGAAGCAGAACCTGAAACAGAACCTGAAACAGAACCTGAAACAGAACCTGAAGCAGAACCTGAAACAGAACCTGAAACAACCTGAAGCAGAACCTGAAGCAGAACCTGAAGCAGAACCTGAAACAACCTGAAGCAGAACCTGAAGCAGAACCTGAAACAGAACCTGAAGCAGAACCTGAAACAGAACCTGAAACAGAACCTAAAACAGAACCTGAAACAGAACCTGAAACAGAACCTGAAGTAGAACCTGAAACAGAACCTGAAGCAGAACCTGAAGCAGAACCTGAAACAGAACCTGAAACAGAACCTAAAACAGAACCTGAAGCAGAACCTGAAACAGAACCTGAAACAGAACCTGAAACAGAACCTGAAACAGAACCTGAAGCAGAACCTGAAACAGAACCTGAAGCAGAACCTGAAACAGAACCTGAAGCAGAACCTGAAACAGAACCTGAAACAGAACCTGAAGCAGAACCTGAAACAGAACCTGAAGCAGAACCTGAAACAGAACCTGAAGCAGAACCTGAAACAGAACCTGAAACAGAACCTGAAACAGAACCTGAAACAGAACCTGAAACAACCTGAAGCAGAACCTGAAGCAGAACCTGAAACAGAACCTGAAGCAGAACCTGAAGCAGAACCTGAAGCAGAACCTGAAGCAGAACCTGAAACAGAACCTGAAGCAGAACCTGAAACAGAACCTGAAGCAGAACCTGAAACAACCTGAAACAGAACCTGAAACAGAACCTGAAGCAGAACCTGAAGCAGAACCTGAAGCAGAACCTGAAACAACCTGAAACAGAACCTGAAACAGAACCTGAAACAGAACCTGAAACAAGGCCACAGAAGCTGCTGGTCTCGTCTCGTTCTCACTTCCTGTCCCGCCTCCTGCTCGCCCTCATGACTAACGCTCTGCGTGGACCACAGCGACAGACGGTGGGCGGACCTGCTGAGCATCAGACCCGTTTAAGACCCAGAGAGAGACCAACAGAACCGAGGACACTCGTCTTCCTGAGGTCTCTGGACCGGACACAAACCAAGTCTTTACCCCCCCAAAACCCCCACGTGCACCACTGAGACCATGTGTTCCTGTTGCTGACAGGTTCAGGTTTATTAAAACCCAAAGCCAGGATCGGTGGTCCTGGTTGATGTTTGGATCAGTTAGAACTCTTCTTCTCAGATAAACGGAGCTCAGCTCTGTTTGAATCAAACTAATCTGTTTTAGTCATGGAGGGAACCTCAGACCTGGACCTGGACCTGGATCTGGACCAGGCAGAACCTTTAATGTTTGGAGTCGTGTTGTAGAAGTTTCATCACGTGTCTCAGACTCCTCCTCCTCAGTCTTCATCTTCAGAGTTGTCCTCTCCTCTGTCTTCATCCTGTCTCCTCCTCTTCCTCTGTCCTACTTCACTCTACCTTCCCTGAGGATACACCCCCACTCTCTCGTTCAGCCCTCCTCGTTTCCGATGAGTCATGTGACCAACCTCTGTCCCCCCTCCCCTCCCCGGTGACCAATCACACCCCCACAGAGGAGAGCAGCTCTCACACACACAAACAGAGCAGCTCTTCATCATCAGCAGTCAGAGGCAGAGAGGAGGACATGGAGCAGGAGGACGACGCCTGAGAGGAGTGTATATTCTGCCTGAGGAGGGGGGAGAGGGGGAGGAGGGGGAGGATCTCCCTGAATGAAGGAAGAGCTCTGGGAGTCGTTTCCTCCCCGCCGCGATGGAGCGACGCGAGGAATGAGGGCGGATGGTGAGAGCAGGGAGCAGCAGCAGCAGCAGCAGCAGCGGAGGAGGAAGTGGAGAGGCAGGAGGTGCAGGAGGAGGAGGAGGGGGAGGTGCAGGGGGGAGCGGCGGGCGGCGCGGAAGGAGCCGGCGCCGCTCCCGGAGGAGCCGGACGTCGGCCAACTGCCCCGGCAGCGACAAGATGTCCCCCAGCTCCAAGAAGGTGGAGTGTTTCTCCCCCATGCTGTGCCACTGCAAGATGGCCTGCACCAACAGCACCATCTCCCTCATGTTTGGCTGCAAGGTGGGTGGAGGGGGGCAGGAGGGTGTGGG
>NW_013953964.1:36823-43509 GCF_001266775.1 Austrofundulus limnaeus | reverse complement strand
AGGTTAGGGTAGGTTAGGTTGGGGTAGGTTAGGGTAGGTTAGGGTTAAGTTTATAAAGTCAGCGTTCAGATGAGAACAGAACAAACGTTTGGACTCATTCTGTTTGTTAGGTTAGGGTAGGGTAGGTTAGGTTAGGGTAGGTTAGGGTTAAGTTTATAAAGTCAGCGTTCAGATGAGAACAGAACAAACGTTTGGACTCATTCTGTTTGTTAGGTTAGGGTAGGGTAGGTTAGGTTAGGGTAGGTTAGGGTTAAGTTTATAAAGTCAGCGTTCAGATGAGAACAGAACAAACGTTTGGACTCATTCTGTTTGTTAGGTTAGGGTAGGGTAGGTTAGGTTAGGGTAGGTTAGGGTTAAGTTTATAAAGTCAGCGTTCAGATGAGAACAGAACAAACGTTTGGACTCATTCTGTTTGTTAGGTTAGGGTAGGGTAGGTTAGGTTAGGGTAGGTTAGGGTAGGGTAGGGTTAAGTTTATAAAGTCAGCGTTCAGATGAGAACAGAACAAACGTTTGGACTCAATCTGTTTGTGGAAGAAGTTTATAAAGTCAAACAAATGTTTAGACCTGATGGTTCTGAAACAAATCTTAGTTCACTTGAAAGGTGCCGTGGAAATATCATTCTCCATAAGTTAATACTCAGGATTGATGTTTTTTTAATATTGGAGTTTGTAGAAAGAGAAAACTGATGTTTGTTCATATGAGCAGCTCTTCTGCAGGAAGCTGGAACAGACTGTTCCTGAGAGACTCAGACCACAGAACTGCTTCTGCTTCCAGTGGACGGTTTCTTATATAAGATGTAAAATTATTGCAGTGAGCGAGGATGAACGTGTGTGGGTGAGCAGGCTGGGACTCTTTCAGATTCTGAAAACAAAATAAACTTACACCTGGTTCTGCCGGGGTGGTTTCCCGCACTGTACCTGTCAGACGAAGCTCAGGGATTAAGAAAACTCATTTTTCTGACAGTTTGACCTGAAATGGTACAATTGGCTGCCTGAGCTGCTCGTTGTTTCCGCCTCAGTGGGCCGACCAATCAGAGGCCGTGTTTTCTGCAGGGCTGGGACCTGATTGGCTGATGGGGAGCGTCAGAAGCAGGGGGGCGTGCACGTGCATGTGTGACGGGCATGTGCTCTGCAGGGAAACAACAACAGAGCTGAAACTGGGTCCTGCAGCTGATCCAAGTCAGCTGAGGCTCCACAGACACACAAACAAATGAAACCATCTGAACAGAGCTTCAGATTTCTGACAGACGGGTCGGTTCTGATGGGTTTTATTATACATGGTACTTTTGAAACTACTGATTACTCCCATTTTACTAATTACTGCAGTTTGTCCCAGATACCAGTAACTACTTCAGTATTTCAGTTCTTTATTCAGGCAGCTTTAATTACAGGTGATGTTGACTCAGGTTAACCCTCACAAACATTCAACTGAAACTGGTAAAACAGACATTTATGAAGAGTTTCCTGATAAAACAGACCTTTTACTAAGAGTTATCTGATAAAACAGACCTTTTACCAAGAGCTATCTGATAAAATAGATGTTTTACCAAGAGTTACCTGATAAAACAGACGTTTTACCAAGAGTTACCTGATAAAACAGACGTTTTACCAAGAGTTACCTGATAAAACAGACGTTTTACCAAGAGTTACCTGATAAAAGACATTTTACCAAGAGTTACCTGATAAAACAGATGTTTTACCAAGAGTTACCTTGTAAAACAGATGTTTTAACAAGAGCTATCTGATAAAACAGACGTTTTACCAAGAGTTACCTGATAAAACAGACATTTTACCAAGAGTTGCCTGATAAAACAGACCTTTTACCAAGAGTTATCTGATAAAACAGATATTTTACCAAGAGTTATCTGATAAAACAGATATTTTACCAAGAGTTACCTTGTAAAACAGATGTTTTAACAAGAGTTATCTGATAAAACAGATGTTTTACCGAGAGTTACGTTGTAAAACAGATGTTTTACCAAGAGTTATCTGGTAAAACAGATGTTTTAACAATAAGAGTTATCTGGTAAAACAGATGTTTTACCAAGAGTAACCTGATGAAACAGATGTTTTACCAAGATTTACCTGGTAAAACAGATGTTTTACCAAGAGTTACCTGGTAAAACAGATGTTTTACCAAGAGTTACCTGGTAAAACAGATGTTTACCAAGAGTTACTTGATAAAACATGTTTTACCTCATATCTCATATTGTCATCTGTGGAGATCTTGGTGTAGATCCAACTGTGGTCACCTTTGTTAGGAGACCCAGAACTTAATATAGGTCTGGGTCCACATTGAGATCCTCCAGGAGGATCTGGAGAGAGTTTCTGAGGAGGAGGTGGTGTGGGGCTCCCTCCTGGACCTGGTTTCTAGGACTCAGCTTTAGATAAACCATCATTCTTTGGTTTTGTCTTGTATCTGGCTTCAGAGCTTGGTTTTCTTTCATGTTTCTGGTTCCAGATCAGGAAAAATAAAAACAGAGGAACTTGTGAGTTTCTGCTGAATAAACAGATTTGTTTAGAATTTTAACTGTGACGGTTCCTGACCCGTCTGCTCTAGTTTCAGCTGTTGTTCTGGGAGGTCAGACCTAAAGTCAGGGGTCTGGGGGTCACATGGCAGCTCTGCTTCTCTAACAGTGCCTGTCTGATGACAGCCGGTCTTAATTAAGCCCGATCGATCCGCCGCCATCGACCGCTCCCACAGACACACACTCAATAGATTGTGCCTGAAGTTATCTGTTGTAAAGTGTTTAATCCAGGATGAGGTTAAAATGTTTACACCTCTGATCAGCAGCAGCAGCTGCACAGTTATCAATCATCTCATTCACCTCTGCAGACTAATCTGAATCCATCAGGGCTGTTTTACACTTCATCCTTTTTAAAACTCAGTTAAACTTCCTGCTGTAAACCATGACTGAACTTTAACACTGACTCCATCTGTTTTAACATAACCAGACAGTAAATTTAGTCCCAAACGTTCACCTGGTTTCTGCTTTACTGCCTTTAAAACCATGTTTTAGTCAATAAAACCTGAAGTTATTTATAGTGGTTTAAACCTGCTGCTGTTGGTCCTGAGCTAATCAGCCAGCAGACTGACAGGACAGAACCAGGACCTATTTGAACTGCAGGGACAGCTGGATGGGCCTGGTGTTTGTTGAAGGTCTTTACAGGTTGATGGTTCAAATCTGAGCATGGCTCATGGTGTTTGTTCAGACTTACCTGTGTACTGGACTCAGTTTAAACCAGGGGGGTTGAAACTCACCACCTCACCACATCATGCTCCTCGTCTCACTGCTGTGACTGAGCACCGCTTACACTCTCACTGAGCTCTACATGGTGTTTCCTGCATAGAGACAGTGTTTAATACGACCTCTATAAACACCAGACTGACAAAATATGAAATAAATTAAACACTATTAAAACGAAAAGAGTTTTACCCACTGATGGGATGTGCTGAGTAGTTTAAATTCTGAACTCTCCCACTTTCCTACAGGGAATTCCTACGTATAATCAACATGCATCATGGGAGATGTAGTTTATGGTCAATACTGGCTTTAAAGCAGCTGATTTAGTACTGAACAGCTCAGGTACTGAACAGCTCAGGAACTGAACAGCTCAGGGGCAGGACAGGATTTATTATCTTTACCTTTTAAATTGATTCATTTTGTTGCATTTAGTCACTAATTCAATGTTTACCATTCATATAAAAACTATTTTCATATTAAGTAAAGAAAAAAAGACATTTAGGGGGTGGAGAAGGGCTGCCCTCTGGCCCGTGGGCCTTTAATTTGACACATGTGGTTTTAACAATCAGAACCAGTGAGTTCTGGTCCAGATGTGTTCTGGTCCTCAGACTGGTCCAGATGTGTTCTGGTCCTCAAGACTGGTCCAGGTGTGTTCTGGTCCTCAGACCGGGTCCTGCTGGGTCTGTACTGATGTAGTCCAGGCTCAGAGTCTGGACCCTCAGTCTGAGGAACTCTTCTGGTTTGTTTCCATGTTTAGAGATGTGAGTTCAGTTTGTGTCAGTGTTTACTCTCTGACACAAACGTTGTTTCTCTGGATTATAACTTCATCTGTAATTATGTCAGATTAGTGATTAAATGGTTTTAATTCTCAGGTGTTTCAGATTTAAGTTTTCTGATTTGTTGTAATAAAAGAGTGGGAGCAGGATTAAATAATTTTCTGATGAAAAGATGAATGAAGGTCCTGTTGGTGAAAGATGTTCTCATTGTCTCCCTCTTCATCAGCTGGCCCTCCTCCTCCTCAGCTTCATCCTCTGTGCTGTCGCTCCTATTTATAGCAGCATTTGGCAGGCAGGAGTCGGCGCCGTGCCTCCTCCTCCTCCTCCTCCTCCTCAGCTCTCAGAAACGAGGAGGAGGTGATGAGGAGTGGGCACCTCCTCAGATCATGCTGCCTTCACTGACCGCTCTGAATCCTGGCTGGTCTGTCAGAACCATGTTAGGTCACTTCCTGCTTCGTGGTCACGCCTCCTGGTGTTCGTCTGTCTGTCGCTCGGTGGTCAGTCCTGACCCGGGTTGGTCCTGAAGCAGAAATCCAGAAAGCTTCTGGTCTGAAACGTCTTTTAGTCCTGACGGGGACACTAAAGATGTTTTATTACTCCAGCAGAACCTCCTCAGACCCTGAACAGAGGGTCCAGGATGAGGTCATCAAACTGGTACTGAGCTGAGTCCACCTGAACCCCACCGTTGGTTCCAGCTCATCATTAGAGTGGATAAAAAACGGCTCATATCTGGGTCGGACTGTCCTGGTTCTGACCACCGTCTCCATCCAGAACCTGTTGGACCTCAGCAGGACACTGCAGCTCTGTGATTGGATGTCTGCTGGTGAAATGCATGCTGGGAGTCACACCTGCTGGCTGTGGTTATTTATTTCTTCTGTCTTTAGTGCTAATGAGTCAGTAAGAACAGGTTCTGTTGGGTCCAGACCTGATGTGTTCTGAGCTCTGAGTCACTTCCTGTCAGGAGAAAACAGCAGGACATTTCTATCTGAAACAAACTGTTTACACCAGGATTTGTTTACAAATCAACTTCTTTTTTATTCTAAATTAAAACATTTTTCATGTGATCGTCTGCACCTACAGACCAGCTTGAGGGTTGAATAAAAATAACAAAACTTTATTAATACTGTTGTGGATAAATGTCACCTCCTGAGAAGATTTTATTAAATAAATCTGCTCCTGGAGATTTGAATTCATTCAGATTCTTCATCCAGTCAAAGTCTGGACTTGATGAAACATTTGGTTCTGATCTCTGGTTGTTTGAAGGTTGGAGTAACGGCGCCACCTGCTGGTGGTTTACAGCTCATGTGTTCCTGTGAGACGGAGTTCAGGGCTGTTTAACCCATTAGCTGCTCTGCTCACCTTGTTGTTGTTGTTGTTGTTCTGCAGAAGTACCGGCACAACGATGAGGACTCGTCCCCCCAGGAGCAGAGCTCCCCCCAGCTCACGGAGGACGCGCTGGGCCCAGAGCTGGTCCAGGTAGCAGAGAAGAACCTGTCCCAGATCGAGAACGTGCACGGATACGTCACCCATGCTCACATCTCACCTATGAAGGTAAGGGGGCGGAGCCTCTGACTGTGTGAGACAGTTCTAATCCAGGATTCGTTTATTTAGATTTTATCCTCCAGTAATCCAGATGGTCCGAAGACAAGTTTAGAACCGCTGTAATAGTCTACAGAACAGAACTGAGGACTGGATCAGGTTCTGAATAAACTTTTAAAAGTTCTGTTTCCCGTTTCCATTTGTTTATATTTCACTGTTTTTCATCAGTAAATGTGTTTTTCTGTCGTCTCACTTCAGGAAGAAAAGGTTTCAGGTGAACTCAGGCCTAAATAAAGCACCTGATAGACTTTATACCCTAAATAAACCCCCTGATAAAGACTTTATACCCTAAATAAATCACCTGATAAAGACTTTATACCCTAAATAAACCACCTGATAAAGACTTTATACCCTAAATAAATCACCTGATAAAGACTTTATACCCTAAATAAATCACCTGATAGACTTTATACCCTAAATAAACCCCCTGATAAAGACTTTATACCCTAAATAAACCACCTGATAGACTTTATACCCTAAATAAACCACCTGATAAAGACTTTATATCCTAAATAAATCACCTGATAAAGACTTTATACCCTAAATAAACCACCTGGTAGACGTTATACCCTAAATAAATCACCTGGTAGACTTTATACCCTAAATAAATCACCTGATAGACTTTATACCCTAAATAAACCACCTGATAGACTTTATACCCTAAATAAACCACCTGGTAGACTTTATACCCTAAATAAATCACCTGGTAGACTTTATACCCTAAATAAATCACCTGATAGACTTTATACCCCAAATAAATCACCTGATAGACTTTATACCCTAAATAAACCAGCTGATAGACTTTATACCCTAAATAAATCACTTGAAAGACTTTATACCCAAAATAAATCACCTGATAGACTTTATTCCCCAAATAAATCACCTGAAAGACTTTATTCCCCAAATAAATCACCTGAAAGACTTTATACCCTAAATAAACCACCTGATAGACTTTATACCCTAAATAAATCACCTGATAGACTTTATACCCCAAATAAATCACCTGATAGACTTTATACCCTAAATAAACCAGCTCATAGACTTTATACCCTAAATAAATCACCTGA
>NW_013953964.1:23872-35823 GCF_001266775.1 Austrofundulus limnaeus | reverse complement strand
GACTGCTGGTAAAATATACGACAGGTCTGGACCACTCCTGAATTTTGTTCGTATCTGAAAAACATCTTAGAATATGAAAACATTGGTGAATGTCACAAATTCTCCTAAATCACTCGTACGCACAACTTAAGAACAAATCTGTGCGTACGAACGGTTCTTGCACGAGGCCCATTGTGTGTATTTATAATTTTTTTATTGCTGATACAAGAACCAAATATTTCAGCTGTTTAAAATAATCTGTTCCTCCTCTGTAACATGGAAACAAAAATAATTTACCTCCAAGTCTTTAACTGTGTTAATTCCTCTCATCATGAACAACAAATCCTGAAGATTTGGGAAAGTTTGCTCTTTATTTGCCAAAGTTACCTGATGGAACCAAATATTATTTAGGCTTGTAAGCTACAGTTTGCACTGTTTCAATGAAAGAAAACAAATTTTCTCACTGCATCACCTTTAATGATCTGTTATTACTGTGGACTGAACTGGTTTTAATCGGACCTGATGTTTGATTTAGGTGCAAAACCAAACATCATGATTCTTGCATCTGTTCCACGTTCTGCTAAGAACCAGTTAAAAACTTTTGTATTTATTATTTACAATCAGTTTCAGAGGATTTGTCTTTTTGTCTTTGAGCTTAAATAATTTGAGATGGTGTTTGATTTGAGCAGACGTTTGGTTCTGTTGGTTCTCACAGCTCCTCAGCTGTTTGTTGATCTAACCTGGAGCAGAGGACGGTGATCTCCAACTGCAGGTGGCGCTGCAGACACATTTTTATTTTTGTTTAAACTGAATCAAAGAGATAAATCTCAGCTCATTTCTGTATTTAGTAGAAATAAACAAATACACGTTTAAAACCCTGCTGCTGTCAAACTGATGAGGTCAAAGTTCAGTTTTACTTCCTGTACAGACAAATCTTTAACATGGATAATTATAGTTTTACTTCCTGTACAGACAAATCTTTAACATGAATAATTATAGTTTTACTAACTGTACAGACAAAACTTTAACATTAATAATTATAGTTTTACTAACTCAAAAACAAATCTTTAACATGAATAATTATAGTTTTACTTCCTGTACAGACAAATCTTTAACATGGGTATTTTATCAGTTTTACTTTGATGGGGCAGTTTTTATTTAGCTGTAAAGTTTTATTTTGAAGGATTGTCAGAGCGTAGCTCAGCTTCCTGTCTGCGTCATGCGTGTGGTCGGGTCTGAATCTAGGTGGGTCGATTATTCATGCTCCTCCCCCCACGCCTGACTGAAGCTGAGGGAGGTGTCACAGGGAGGAGGCAGGGAGGGAAGACCCAGGGATGATGATGATGAAGAGGAGCGTTGCTGTGTTTTAGTGTTGGAGCACAGGGATCAAACAGACCCTTCAACATTTATTCACCCTCCTCTTCCTCCTCCTCTGTCGATGAGGAAGATGTTCACTCATCGGCCCCGGCAGGAGTTCACCTCCAAGGCCTTAAACCCGCCACCGCTCGATGTCAGCCTGCAGGAGTCCATAGCTCGTCTGCAGCGTCAGCACGCCGTGGAGCTCCCCCGACAGCTGCTGCAGTCGGACCCCCCGCTGGTTCAGGCCTCCCTGTCCACCTTCACCTCCTGCACCATGCCCGCCTCCTTCAGAGCTCGCAGCCGCTTCCTGAACCTCCGGGACAGCGTCAAGAAAAGCCCCACCAAGAGCACGGCCAAGGTGGTCAGCAGCAGGACGGAAGTGCCCTGGGTACCGTTCGTTTTCACTCAGGTACTTCAGTTTATAACGAGCCGAAACATCATAACTATGAGCTGAAACATCTTAGCTACGAGCCGAAACATCGTAACTATGAGCTGAAACATCTTAGCTACAAGTCAAAACATCCTAACCATGAGCCGAAACATCGTAACTATGAGCTGAAACATCTTAGCCATGAGCCGAAACATCGTAACTATGAGCTGAAACATCTTAGCTACAAGTCAAAACATCCTAACTATGAGATGAAACATCTTAACCATAAGCCGAAACATCGTAACTATGAGCTGAAACATCTTAGCTACAAGTCAAAACATCCTAACTGAGATGAAACATCTTAACCATAAGCCGAAACATCGTAACTATGAGCTGAAACATCTTAGCTACAAGTCAAAACATCCTAACTATGAGCTGAAACATCTTAGCTACAAGTCAAAACATCCTATGAGCTGAAACATCTTAGCTACGAGCCGAAACATCGTAACTATGAGCTGAAACATCTTAGCTACAAGTCAAAACATCCTAACTGAGATGAAACATCTTAACCGTAAGCCGAAACATCGTAACTATGAGCTGAAACATCTTAGCTACGAGCCGAAACATCGTAACTATGAGCTGAAACATCTTAACCATAAGCCGAAACATCGTAACTATGAGCTGAAACATCTTAGCCACGAGCCGAAACATTGTAACTATGAGATGAAACATCTTAGCCACGAGACGAAACATCGTAACTATGAGCTGAAACATCTTAGCCACGAGTCGAAACATCGTAACTATGAGCTGAAACATCTTAACCACGAGCCGAAACATTGTAACTATGAGCTGAAACATCTTAGCCACGAGTCGAAACATCGTAACTATGAGCTGAAACATCTTAGCCACGAGTTGAAACATCGTAACTATGAGCTGAAACATCTTAACCATGAGCCGAAACATCGTAACCACCAGCTGAAGCATCGTAACTATGAGTGGACGCATCTTAGCTACAAGTCAAAACATCGTAACATGAACTGAAAATTGTAGCCGCCAGCTGAAACATCGTAACTACGAGTCGAAATTTAACCACGAGTCAAAACTTCGTAGCCACTAGCTGAAGCATCATAGCTACGAGTCGAAACATAGCTACGAGTCAAAATGTAAACATGAGTCGAAACATCATAGCTACGAGTCAAAATGTAAACATGAGTCGAAACATCGTAACTACGAGTCGAAATGTAACCATGAGTCAAAACATCGTAGCCACTAGCTGAAGCACCGTAACCAAGAGTTGAAATGTAACCATGAGCTGAAACATTGTAACTACGAGTTGAAACATCATAACTACAAGTTGAAATATTGTAAAAACTAGCTGAAACATCGTAACTATGAGTCGAAACATAGGCAGCAGCTGAAACATCTTTAACGTGTTCAGAGCGTTAGCGTTGAAGCTGCAGTGGTCCTGTTGACCTCTGACCTCTGAGCTGTTCCTCAGTTTGTTTCTGTCGTTCGGAGCTTCAGTTTGAGACTTGGAGTTGGTTTAACTGATCCTCTGATGTTAGTTTGACTGCAGCAGATTTATCTTTATAATCAGACCTTCAGTTTCAGGAAGGACACGGTTTTATTAGTTTGATCCTAAAAATGATTAATTTTCCTCTCATTCTGTTCTAGTGTCTGATTCGTGCTGTAGATCAGGTGGTTTTTGTTTTTATATTTTAAATCATGTCTTTGTTCTGGATCAGACTTTCTGTTCGGGTCATTGATCGTCTTCATCTCAAAGATCCTGTATGGAGCAGGAGCGCTCACTCCCAGCTTAAACATGAACTCTGTTGAAGTAGTTTCAGTAATTAGACCCAGCCGTCAGCAGCTTTTTAGAAGTAGGGCTGCGGGATCAATGCTGTCGATGGTCCCGGCTAATATTAGCTCCTGTTGGTTTTCCATCAGCTCTGGTTCTGCAGCAGGACCAACAGGACGTCCTGCAGCGGCTCCACAAAGTCCTGCTGTTACGTAACCCTGATGATGATGATGATGATGATGATGGTGATGATGAAGGCTGCCTCACAGAGCACGTTACAGAATAAAGAACTTCTTTAAATGGTCCTCCTCAAACTTTAAACAGGAATAATTTGTCTAACAAACCTGAGGATTAAACTATTTTTGATTTAAAGTAAAACACTTCTTTAAAACTTTAATTAGTATTTCTACTTTTGGAAAGGTTACATGCTGGAGCCCCTGCAGCTATTTTTGTTTCTTTTTTTCTTGACATGATAAAAAAACATCAACAAAGTCCTGCAGAGGCTGCTAAAATAAGAATCATTTTATTTTTATCACTTTGATTGATTCCAGCTGGGATGAGTTGTTTTATTCAACTTCTTTTAGGTCAGATGTTTTCTGACAAGTTTTTTATTTCCTGGAGTTCTATTCAAATTAAGGAGTTTATTATAAATTCAGCTTTTATTTCCTGTTTTGTTCGAGACGATTTACTTTTATTCTGAAAATCTTAGATTATCCTGATGTGTTGTTCAGCCTCACAGGTTTGGTTCTGACCCATGTTTCAGGACCGGTCCTGGTCCTGCTTTCTGCAGCAGAAAGTCACGTCTCTAAAAACTAGAAAGAACAGCTGAAACCTGCTGAAGGAGCTAAAACTGAGCTGTAAGAACTTGAAGTAGCAGAAAACTAGCGAGAAGCTAAAAGTAGGTAGCATCAGAAAACAAAAACAGAAGCTGGAACTGAAGACATCTGTCAATTATTAAACAATTAGAAAGGTTGAAAAGCAGCCGTCTCCTGAATGAGCCGAATGTTTGGATTTTAGAACAGCTAAAACCAATAAATTCAGCAGCTGTAGTCGGGTTGTTGAAGCAGTTGCTCCGGCTGTTAGTTTTCTTTAAGCTTTGACCTTTGGGAGCTTCCTGTCGGGGTGAACATTCAGATCTTAACCTCTGCTGATTTTTAACGAAGGTCCTGACAGATTCACACACACACACACACACACACACACACACACACACACACACACACACACACACACACACACACAAAGAGAGGCAGCATGGCGTTTATCCTCAGAGCAGCAGATGGGTCAGTTTGACACATCAGGATCGTTGGACGTGTCAGAGAAATCTGTCAATCACTCCTCCTCCTCCTGTGATTGGTCGGTTTCTCTGTCAGTCTGCGGGCCTGTGCGGTTTGACTCTGCCCACTCACGGCAGCCCTCATCCCTCATCTTCCTGCTGCTCATCTGTCCTGCTGTTTGTCTTGTGACCTTTGACCCCTGACATGCTATTGTTCAGCAGGCCGAGGCGGCCCCGCCCTCCTCCCCCATAATCCCTGTGATCCCCATCTCACCAATCCCAGCCGAGACCACCGCCATCCCTCCAACGTCACAGGTCCATTTTTATTTTACTGCACTTCTCCTTCTCTCTGTCATCCATCCCTCCCTCCATCCATCCATCCATCCATCCAGAGGTTTATCCAGCTGTTTGGCTGCTCGTCTCTCTGCCGTGCAGCTGATCATCTGAAGCAGATTAGAGATAAAGAGTCAGAGCAGAAATGTCACACTTCCCCCCATCCACACTAAAGAGCCCATCTGGCTGCGGCTCCGAGCCGGGCCGAGCAGAACCGCTCTGAGTCCAGAGAGGAGGCCAACGTCCCGTCCTGCAGAGAGCCGTCGGTTCGATTCCCAGGCTTCATGCTTCAGAACTGCATCTTGTGCAGCGTGAGGAGCGATGACGTACGTACGCCTCTCGGGTTCAGAGCGAGGACTTCGGCTCGTGTTGGTGGGGCGGAGCTCAGGTGTTCTGGGTGGATGTTGATGGTCTTCACTCTCAGGATGTTTGATTGTTTGGTTTGGTTTCTCCTCAGGCCAACCCTCCACCTGTGGTGGTCAACACGGACAGCCTGGACACGCCTCCATACGTGAGTTTCACATGTTTGTTGTGTGTCGCTTCACAACATGCACACTATTCACATCAGTTTTTATTATGTTTTTCAGCATCTAACTCATTCCACAATGTATGTGCTTCTTCAACGATTCACAAATCAAAACATTCAGCTCATTCATGCCAAGAATGCTATGACTTTTAGTATTTCTGCTTTTTATACTTTTTTTAGCTAGTTCACTTTTTTAGCCACTTTTTTTCCGTTGAAAATGAACGGAGCTGTTTTCAACGTGCTTAAAATCTTTTAAAATATTTCTAAATCTTTACAGCACCTTACACATTGTGTTCTGGTTCTACTCTGTTTCACGTTCTTGTGCAAATTTTTGCTACTTTTTGCTAATTTGAGATTTTTTTCTGCTATTTCAGCTAAAATTCATCTTTCTGCTATTCTGCTTTTTTTCTACTTTTCAGTACTATTTTCTGCTATTTATGCTTCTTACAGATACAGCGGGTAAAATAAGTATTGAACACGTCACCATTTTTCTCAGTAAATATATTACTAGAGGTGCTAATGACATGAAATTTTCACCAGATGTTGGTAACAACCCAAGTGATCCATACATACAAAGAAATCAAACCATAAATGTCCAGAAATGAAGTTATTTGTAATAATGTGGAATGGCACAGGGAAAAAGTATTGAACACACTTACTGAAATTTATCTAATACTTTGTAGAAAAGTCTTTGTTGTCAATGACAGCTTCAAGACGCCTCCTGTATGGAGAAACTAGTGGCATGCATTGCTCAGGTGTGATTTTGGCCCATTCTTCCACACAGTCTGCTGTTTTCTGTTGTTTTCATCCAGACTTGTGTTTCTTTTTACTGTTTTTCTGCAAGTTTTTTTTTTTTTTKGKTCTTTAAGCTTTACAAAGTGAACTCACATGAACACTTTTGCCATTAAATATTTTCAGCTCGATTTCAGCAGCATTCAGCTGAAGTTTTCAGCGACAGACATTCACAGCAGCATTTTTGCAGGAAATGCAATTTCTCTAGTTACATTTAAAAACATTCTGCAGAGGGAAATCATCACTTTGAAATAGGGCTGTGTATTGGCAAGAATTTGGCAATACGTTACATATGACAGAGGGGTCACGATACGATATATCCCGATATATTGCGATACTATAAGCAAGGCGATATATTGAGATTTTTTTGGTCCTAAAATTCTATTAAATAAAAACGTCTTACTGGAAAAAAAAAAAAAAAGAAAACCCAAAATTCATTGTCTCAGAAAATTCTAAAATTACAGACATACTTTTGATACATTTAGCTGTGTTCTGCTTTGTATGTGTTTTATTTTATTTATTTCATATTTCTTATTTCATCCATGTCTTCAATTATTAGACTAAATTTGACAAATAGTTTGACAATATATTTTTGCAGCTTTTAGTTTTTAATATTAATTTACAATATGGTCACCCAACACTTAACAATAGCCTCTACCTCAAGAGGTAGAGGAGCCAAATGTCTGGCTCACTGCTGCCAACTAGTGGTCAGAGGCTGAACTACAACATAAAAATGAACGGCTGGCAGGAAAGTTGACATTTTAAACCTTAATAAAAAAATTGATACAGGACTTTAGAATATTGATACAGTATCAGGAAATGAAATATCGCGATATTTCAGTGCATCGATATTTTCTTACACCCCTAGTTTGAAACCAGACAAACCCAGTTAGTTGTTTGGTCTGCATGGTGGACCCAGTGACTGAAGCCCAGACCAACAGTCTACCACCACTGTGCTGGTATATTGATTTGATTTGATTTGATTTGATTTATTTATTTAACTGGAAAAGATTACAAAAATCAAGCCTGACTCAGCATAATTGCTGTTTTACAGCAGGTTCCTGTTCTGCAGCACATAAAACACTCAGAATTACAGCATCACAATCACAACATTATACACCATAGACACAAAGACAAACAAGCATACCAAATTTCAGGAAGGCAGCATTTGCAAAGTAGGACGTCTAAATATGAGCACAACAAAAAGTGTCCAGCAGATGGCAGACAAGATTCTTCTTAAAGGGCTGTAGTTTTGAAATGGACTTTATGTTTTGAGGAATGTCATTCCATGCTTTAGTATAAACATAGAAGAAAGACCTCTGGCYGTAACAGTTTTTAAAAGTTGGTAATATCAGTTGTCCTTTTGTAAAAGATCTAGTTGAATGACCACTTCCAGAATTTGATTTGGGCAACAATGCACAGAGAGTTCCATAATTGGCACCTTGGAAGATCTGAAAATATAAATTAATACCACTATACAAAACATAATTCTGAAAAGTCAAGGCATCAGACAATGAAAGAACTGTACAGTGATGAGTCCAACCAGGAAGTTTTTTATGAATTTTGTAGGCCCTGTTGTAGAGCCTAACTATGGGTTCTAAGATTTCATTTGTTGTAAGAGACCAAACAGGTAAACAGTACGACATGGTTGAGAGTATAATGGCATGAAGATAGATATTTGAAACAGAAGATGTCAGATTGGATCTAATTTTTGAATAAACGTATAATTTCTATGTGCTGTTTTCTCTGCAGTGCATTCTGGGTAAACGTCTCTACTTTAGTCTTAGTGTGATGAAATGTTACCTCAAGCTTCATTTTATTTATTTTCCTCTTTAAACACATCAGATTAAATAAAATCAGTTATTGGTGTGAAGTGTTTGAGTGTTAACTTGTTAACCTTCAGGGTTCAAACGACACTGAATTCATCCATAATAAGGCCTGAATTAGCCTTAAAATGTAATAAATCAGTTGTTAAAACATTGTTAGTAGGATGAATTATAGTTGGCAGTGTTTATTTTTATATTTTTAATGAATCCCTCCTGCAGCTCCTTGTTTGTGTTAAAATAAACTTTTTTGTTTTTTTTTATTCATGTTTATTGTGAAGTTAGTCTTAAAATTCATTTCAGGTGTCATTAAAAGGTCTTAAAAAGTCTTATGTTGAAGTTGTCTTTAGCTGTAGGACCCCTGCTCACTGCACAGTCTGACCTTCAGGGTGAGGACTGATATTTACTCTGAGGAAACAACGTGTGACCCTGCTCAGGCTGTGGCTGCTGTCTGTCCAGCTCCTGATGATGATGATGATGATGATGATGATGATGATGAGGAGGATGTTTGTGTTCACAGGTGAACGGGACGGAGGCAGACTACGAGTATGAGGAGATCACGTTGGAGCGGGTGAGAAGACGAGCTGCTCGTCATCTCTGAGTAAAGGAATAAAAGCAGAAGCTGCAGACGTCAGGTTGAATGTGTCAGACACGCTGTGCTCCTCCAGAGGAGAACCATCTCCAGAGCAGCGTGAAAACAAACTCTGATCCAGCTGAGCCTCAGAGGTTCTGCTGGATCATCTGTTCTGACTCACTGCAGTGTGGAAACAGCTGTTGGTCTGTTGTCTCCATCTGAATGAACAAACTCTGGATTTAAATTAAGAAACATTAAACTGTTTAAACTCACCACAGAAACTGTTCTGTTACCTTCAAAATAAAACTGGGAGGCTTTTATTGTGAAACGTCTGCAGGAAGTTTGATAGATTTTGTTTTTATTTTGTTTGTTTTTCCCTCCCGTCCGTGGCGGTCCGCCAGGGGAACTCAGGTCTGGGCTTCAGCATCGCCGGCGGCACCGACAACCCCCACATCGGTGAAGACCCCAGCATCTTCATCACCAAGGTCATACCTGGAGGAGCCGCCGCCCAGGACGGCCGGCTCAGGTGAGGCTGAGACTACACACACAGAGACACACACACACACACAGAGACACACACACACACTGAGCTCAGTCTCTGTTTCAGGGTCAACGACGTCATCCTCAGAGTGAACGAGGTGGACGTGCGGGACGTGACCCACAGCCGAGCTGTGGAGGCGCTGAAGGAGGCGGGCTCTCTGGTCCGCCTCTACATCCGCAGGAGGAAACCCGTCTCAGAGAAGATGATGGAGATCAAGCTGGTGAAAGGACCCAAAGGTAAGCTGCAGAGTCCGGAGCCGGGCCGTGGTTTCTGTAGACCCGGTCCTCACCGTGGGCTTCTGGTCCCCCTCAGGTCTGGGCTTCAGCATCGCGGGAGGAGTGGGGAACCAGCACATCCCAGGAGACAACAGCATCTACGTGACCAAGATCATCGAGGGCGGAGCCGCTCAGAAGGACGGCAAGCTGCAGATCGGAGACAAACTCCTGGCTGTGAGTTGTCCACGTGCAGACTCAGGTGAGCGGGGACCTGGTGCCAGTCCTGACCCGGGTCTGTGTCCTCAGGTGAACAGTGTTTGTCTGGAGGAGGTGACCCACGAACACGCCGTCACTGCCTTGAAAAACACTCCTGACGTGGTTTACTTGAAAGTGGCAAAACCCAACAGTGTCTTCATGAACGAGAACTTCGCCCCGCCGGACCTGACCAACTGTGAGTCACAACTCTGTTTACACAAACAGACACACAATGAGACAAACAGACACACAAACAAACAAAGCTCAGAGCAGCTGTTAGACCTTGTGTTAGTAAAAGATGCTTTAATCTTTGCTCCGCCCCCTCCTCCAGCGTACTCGCAGCACCTGGAGAATCATATCAGCCCCCCCAACTTCCTGGGTCAGACCCTCCCTCCCCCCGCCTCGTCAGGACGTTACTCCCCGACACCCAAGAGCATGCTGGGAGATGATGATGTCACACGGTGAGGGGCAGATTTTTACTGTAAAAGAGAAGAGGAAGTGTTTAAAAACAGATGTTTTTATTTAATCTCCTTTATTTTAAATAAAAATTACATTTAGTTCTGTTGAAACTTTAATGTTCTTGTTGTTGGACTGAAGTCTTTATTTTTGCCTCTGATGTTCTGAAATCCTGATTTTTAATTAGTTTGAACAGACAGATCCTTATCAGAGTAGATTTCACTAAATAAACTGAACTTCCTGTTATTTTATTGCCCCAGCTCAGCTGCAGCGCCCCCTGCTGACAGGAAACTGCAGCTTCTCTTGTCTTTGTTTCAGGTTTAGTCTCATATTTCAGCTCTCGGTCAGGTCACATGACCTGAGGATGATTGACAGCTCTGTCCTCCTACAGGGAGCCCAGGAAGGTGGTTCTGCATCGAGGAGCCACGGGTCTGGGCTTCAACATCGTGGGAGGAGAGGATGGAGAGGGGATCTTCATCTCCTTCATCCTCGCAGGAGGTCCAGCTGATCTGAGTGGAGAGCTGAGGAAAGGAGACCGTCTTGTTTCTGTACGCGTGCACACACACACACACACACACACACACACACACACACACACACACACACAAATAAACAAAAACAAACATTAATTCATGGATCTTTCTCCACTCACTGAGTCAAATCCAGCCTGAGACGAACACTGATGGATAAAATCTTCTTCCTGTCTCCAGGTGAACGGGGTCGACCTCCGTAACGCCACCCACGAGCAGGCCGCCGCCACCCTGAAAAACGCCGGGCAGACAGTGACCATCGTCGCCCACTACAGGCCAGAAGGTGAGGCTGAAGAGTCTGAGGGTTCTTCTGAAAGTTCAAAATCTGATTAACTTCCTGTGTGTGATTTGACTTCCTGTTTGAGTTCTAACTTCCTGTGTGTGATTTGACTTCCTGTTTGAGTTCTAACTTCCTGTGTGAAAGTTCTAACTTCCTGTTTAATATAATAAAGCCTAAAACCTCCCCTCTGTTGACCTGAGGACCACAGACCTACAGGAGTCGGTCCTGACTCAGACTGAGGACCACAGACCTACAGGAGTCAGTCCTGACTCAGACTGGGGGCCACAGACCTACAGGAGTCGGTCCTGACTCAGACTGAGGACCACAGACCTACAGGAGTCAGTCCTGACTCAGACTGGGGGCCACAGACCTACAGGAGACAGTCCTGACTCAGACTGGGGGCCACAGACCTACAGGAGTCGGTCCTGACTCAGACTGAGGACCACAGACCTACAGGAGTCAGTCCTGACTCAGACTGGGGGCCACAGACCTACAGGAGTCGGTCCTGACTCAGACTGAGGACCACAGACCTACAGGAGTCAGTCCTGACTCAGACTGGGGGCCACAGACCTACAGGAGTCGGTCCTGACTCAGACTGAGGACCACAGACCTACAGGAGTCAGTCCTGACTCAGACTGAGGACCACAGATCTACAGGAGTCAGTCTCAGACTGAGGACCACAGATCTACAGGAGTCAGTCTCAGACTGAGGACCACAGACCTACAGGAGTTGGTCCTGACTCAGACTGAGGACCACAGACCTACAGGAGATGGTCCTGACTCAGACTGAGGACCACAGACCTACAGGAGTCTGTCTCAGACTGAGGACCACAGACCTACAGGAG
>NW_013953964.1:1097-23862 GCF_001266775.1 Austrofundulus limnaeus | reverse complement strand
AATTTAGATTTTTATGAGACTTTAAAGTGTCCCTTAAAAAAAGGAGATTTTAAGGTCTAAATGTTTTTACCTATACATATTTATTCCACTCAATGTGTGATTTATTTATTTTCTATTATAAGTTTTTTATCGTGATATATATATCGTTACCGCCACTCATCATAATGTATATCGTGATATGAATTTTTTGCCTTATCACACATTCCTATAATGAAGCGAGCATCGCACAACTCAGCTGTGTTGACTTGGAGCACAGTGCATTAAATGTGTGATGGACATCTGCCTCGTATCGTTATCATGTAGTTCCTTCATCCTAAACATACCCACAGTGTTGGTTTGACTCATTCATACATGTGTGAGAAATCCTTGAATCACCTGTGGTAATCATGTGGTGCTGCCTAAACGCCTGTTGGTAATAAGCACCGCCTATTTGTACAAAGCTCCTCCCTGGAGCTCAGTCTGCTGCTGAGCCCCCGCCCCACAGAGCACCCCTCTCCTGAAGCATTGTTGTGAAAATGTGCTGAAGTGGGAGTGTCCGAAACGGTAGTAGTTTTTTTAATAGACAGAGGCTGATTTCAAGGTGTTTAGACACAAACCCCATGAAGAATTAACTCAATTTAGCTGTTCTTTTAGTCAGTAAATACATTTTAAACTAAATATAATGTTGAAGCGCTCCATCATCAAATGTGCCTAAATAATAAATTATTGTTGTTGTCCTTACTGACTGGTCACACAGACCACATGTCATTTCATCACATTTTTTAGTTGGACTACAGCTTTTCATCTGTTTACTGTGTTCTGTTACTACCTTGCTTTATGGCACAGAGGTGCATCAGAGGTGGGCTGGCTTCAAACCCCCAAGGCAGCCAAAAGGCACTGAAGTCCCAGCCTCAGGTGTCTTGTTGAAAGAGCTTAATGATTTATTTGTTTTATGAGCGCACTAGCTGTGCTTTAAGCATTCACACTTTCAGCAGCGGTGTACAATTCACAAATTCAAAAGACAAAGTCAGTAGCTTTATTGCATCCTCTGTGTGATCACCTGAGCACCAGAGCCTACTTGTTTTTCTGTCAGCCTCTGCCCGTTTGTTTACCCAGCCGTGTGCTGTGGTGCGGTGGCCTCATGTGTTCGAGCAGCCCGGGCACAGAGCACGCTGTGCTCAGCAGGCTAATGAGAGCGTTCTTAATGAGCAGGTCCGCTTGGATTCATACATCATGGCCGTGCTGCCGAGCTGCAACTGGATTTACACACCTATGACAAATGGTCGTGCAGTTGAACTTGTTGGAGGCCTTGTTTTATTATTTTTTTCTAAGCCACACTAAAGAGCCCATGTTGAACTTAATTAATCTGTGTAATTAATTACCTGACATGAGACATTACTGAATGTGTAAGGCAGATCTGTGATAAACCATCTGTACCTGGGGTCGTTAATCAGCTTAAGGATTTACTGAATCTTTTTCTATCCACTCTTGCTCACTGTGGAGCTAAACAAAGCTCTGATTGCTAATGTTTTTTATAATAAAATGAGAACAGAGACAAACATTTCTATACTAAATACTACTATATATAGAGGGGCATTGTTTGTGTGCTCACGGGTCTATTTTTGAGGTGTTGTTTGACACTTTGCCTTTCTCTCTTCCAACACAGAGTACAGTCGCTTTGAGTCAAAGATCCACGACCTGAGGGAGCAGATGATGAACAGCAGCATGAGCTCAGGATCAGGCTCCCTGCGCACCAGTGAGAAGCGCTCCCTCTATGTCAGGTACGCTTGGCGTGCACAGATTGACATACACAGCTGCATTCGCTATTTCAAATTCTTAGATCGGCTGTTAAAATAAGCACTCTTGCATAACAAACCTCAGCCTGTTTGTGTGGGAGAAAGAGGCCTGAAAGCACGTGTTTTTAAAAGCAGCCACACATGGCATGCATCGTATGGTCAAACATGGTATTTTATGTGGAACTGTTTGCAAGGTAACATTTAATGTAGGCCATTGGTTCGATAACTTTCATCATCTAAAAGCTGACAGACATTACGTTGTGTTGTTTTGTCGCCTCGCATGACATTGCCTTTTTTCTGCTTAATGTAGATTGAAAAAAAGAGGCTTGTCGAAGTGAATTGTGTTATGACACTTTGGGCCACTTGCCAAACTGGATGGAGGTTCATTTAAAAATTAAAACAGGTGGCAACCCCGCTGCTCACACAAATACAGCAAGATATAAAGGATGCACAAGGTTCAAGGTGAAAGGATTACATGATGTAACCTCCATACACAAAGTGCTCCCATGTATTTCAGCTGAAACTCTAATACACTCCACCTCAGCTCAAAAGCTACATTTCTAGATTGGTTGAGCAGAATAGCAGCATTTTAAAAATATATAGGTGTTACCTTATTTGAAGACCGCTAGAGTCAGAGGACTACTGACTGGTCTGACTCATGCCGCTCTTGTAGACGGTCTCCTATGAGGCAAATAGAGCCATTCCTGCTCCTGTGCAGGTGACTAAGCCCACAGTTATGTAGGAAAAGCTGCAGCGTTTGCAGACCAAAACGGGAGCTGGCGTATCCTCCCTGCCCAGCCTCAGGAATGTGGAGGCGTTCGTCTTGTAAGGTGCACTTTACAACTGTCACGTGTGGTCTTGTTCCCTTTGTAACACAAGAATGTCAAGGTGCTACAACACAGCTAATACAGGGAATCTGATTATCTCTTGTTGGCCTGTGTTGACAGTAGGCTTGTTTCCCTGGTGATGACACAAACTGACAAGCTTCCTCTCAACTGCACCACAGTGGTTTCACCACTATTGTTTGTCTCGTCTGCTGCAGTTGCAGTTAGGAGTATCAGTTAAAATCTCACGAAACAATGCCTGTTAGCTACAGCCTGCTTGTCCACTGAATTGTGCTTTGTAGTCTGTATATGTTTGCTTGTGGGTCAAGGAAAGTTTAAAACCTGTAAAGCAGGTATCTGTGCCTTTTTATATCTGCTGGTTACTTGTTTAACAAGATAGTGACGCACTTAGACAATTGGTGCACGTCTGTGGTGGAAAACATGTGGAAACAAATAAAGGAAAGAACAGAAAATTATGAATGGGGCATTATTGTCTGCTGTTTAGAATTTAACCAATAATTTAAGGTTTCTTGGCATATTTTTATCGTTAAGTTGTACAGTTTTTTTTGCCAACTTTGGGTACTGTCACAATGACAAGTTTTGCTGGACAATATATTGTCTCGGAAATTATTGCACTAAATATTGTTTGGAGACTTTTTTAACTAATAAATGTTTACAAAGTTTGAGAAGTTTTATGAAATTTACGTAAGTTTAAAAAAAGTTATGAACTGACCTGGACCAGAGATTGGGGAAAAAAAACACACAACACCTACTGAAGCTATGAAATCTCTTCCCACCTCTTCTATCTAAGCCAACACAATTTATTCTCTTTGCGTCTTCCTCTGGCTTCATAAAATAACTACACTCATGCTGTTTACGGAAGTTTACAAAACTTATGTAGAGTTTACAAACTGCTCTCGGTCTGTCCGTAAAAAAAAATACAAACTCTGCTCTCGGTCTGTCCGTAAAAAAAAAAAAAAACATACAACAGCAGCAAATGAAGCTGTAACATCACTAATCACCCCTATACATGCTGGCACAATTTATTCTGTATGTCTTCCTCTGGCTTCATAAAATAATTGTGGTCACTCACACACTGCTTGCAATATTTTACAGAAGTTTACGAAATTTATGTAGAGTTAAAAAAACCTCTTACGAAGGCATCAGGAAAACTGAAGATGCTTCTCTAGCTAAATGCCTGTTCATGGGGCTCTCATGCTACAGAAGGTGTGCACCTAGAAAATACCTGACACCTGAGTTCACTCCTCATTGCTAAGGAGCACAAAGGACACAAAGAAAATTAGCAAGAAGGGATATGAAAATTATCAACCTCATTTTTATCATGCAGTGAATTGCTTTTTGCTTATTGCGACAGGCCTACTGGGTACAGGGCGTAGTGATTTCATCTTTGTGTCCGTGAAATTTTTGCACAGAAATTCAAGCCAAGAAATATTGAGTAACATAAGTCTTATATTTTGTAGAGCTCTGTTTGAGTACGACCGAACAAGAGACAGCTGCCTGCCCAGCCAAGGATTGAGTTTCACTTATGGGGACATCCTTCACGTCATAAATGCTTCTGATGATGAGTGGTGGCAGGCGAGGCTCGTCACGCCTCATGGAGAGAGCGAGCAGATCGGGGTCATTCCAAGCAAGAAAAGGTACCGCTCGCTCTCATCCCGAGTTGTTCAAAAGCAAGCAAAGTGGTGATTTCCAAAAAGAAATAATAAAAGGAATAATATTTTTTTGTTTTTGTTTTCCAGAGTGGAAAAGAAGGAGCGTGCCAGATTAAAAACTGTCAAGTTCCACGCCAGGACAGGCATGATTGAGTCTAACAGGGTAAGTGTAGAGGGCCAGCTGCTCCCTGCCCTGGTGCCCGAGCAGCGGCCCTCAGAGCTGCTGCAGGGCTCCTGGGGAGATGGCCTACTTCCTCCTGAGTGTGGGAAAGAGACCAGCACCTGCTCTTTGGAGCGAGCACAGACAGCACTCGTTTTACTGTATAAATTACAGCCAGGCTCTGTACAGATGAGCTCTGTGGAGCCTCCATCGCTGGTGCACTCGCTGAAACTAAGTGCACTTCAAAACTGTCATGTTTGTCAGAGGCTGCTCTGTCAAATTTTAATTCTCTCATTTATTTCAACATTGATGCTAAGTCTGTATTTGTTATTCAGGAGATTATATTTGTTAAAAAGGTACATGTTTAATGAACAGATGCTTGTTTCCTTCACATTGATGTACCATTCAGTTTCACCCATTACCTGCTTCTCATTTTCATTATTTGATGTTTGTTTACATTTCATTTTTCTTTTCTTTTTGTTTTGTTTTGTTTTGTTTTGCATGGTTGTTGAGTACCTTCATTGAAACCTAGTCTTGTTTTTGTTTTCACCTTCTCATTGCCTCCCCCATCCCTCCCCCCTCACCCACACGTCAACAAGCAGACAGTCAAAGTAAAGCGCAAAAAAAGCTTCAACCTCTCACGCAAGTTCCCGTTTTACAAGAGCAAGGAGAATATTGTGCAGGAGTTGGTGGAGCCTGAACGTGAGTACCAGCTGTGTGATCGATGGGGGGGTGCTGGGGTTTTTATTTTATTTTATTTTTTATTTTACTTTGGTTAGTCCTTTCTCCTTCATGCTTCATTTCTGTCTCTCATCTTTCATCTTCCCACTCACCTCCAGGGATGATTTGTGTGATGGCACCGCTCTCATTCCCTCTCTCCCCATCCCAGAGAGGCTCCCCACATGCAGGAGATGTGGGGTTCCTCTCTGGGGGGTGACTGTGCATCGTCTGTGGGCTCCAGGGGAGTGTCCAGCTGTGTGTGTGTGCTGCCAGCTGTGTTTGCACGTTTCTTTGGCTGCAATAACACAAAGGCCTCATCCTGATCAATTCGTCAGTCAGTCACTGACCTACAACAAGGAGAATCTTATTACTGGCTGAAGCTCTAACACTTAACGGGTCAAATCCCATTTTAATGGGATTGGGCTTGTGTAATTGAAAGGCAGTGGCTTACTATGAACAAAGTGGAGCTCAGGCTTAATGAATATGACAGCACCGTATGGCAGCGGGTGCACTCCTCTCCTCCTCTTCCCCAGCTCTCACTAACCTCTTCTTCTTCCTGTCTGCTTTCTTCTCTTGGTTTCTGCTCTCAACTGTCGGGACACCTAGGACTTCCCAGGGTTAAGCGATGACTTTTATGGATCAAAGAGTTTGAGTAAGTGTGTGGTTGTACTGTGTCAAGCAGCTGTCCCCAGAGAAAATGCTTTGTCACTGCAGGCCCAGCTGGGAATGCAAAAACCACACACATTTAGAGTGACACACTACGTGCGTTCTCACACACCTACCTCAGAGTCACAGTACATATAGAAAAAAATATGTGGTAGAGTTTCAACTTATACGGTCACACAGAGTTATGAGACTTTGTTGCAAAAGCAGACTGTCACTCAGTCTGGTTGGAAACACTTCTTACTCCGATTCCTCCGAGGCGTCCAGCTCCTGCCCCCCTCCTGTGAACACAATAACGCCTGGATGTTTTCTTTGTCTTTTCTCAGATACCAGACCTGCTGCCACAGGCACAGGTCTAGCAATAGGAAACATTTGGCCAGGGAATTCTGGGTCATTTGGGATATCGTCACAGGAAACACTTAATTTCCTATTGCTTGCACCTAAAACCACTTCCTCTATTATTGCCAAAACTCGGCTGCCTCACCAGACAAAACTTCTGCTTTCTTTATTCCCCTTTTTAGATGACCCTGTCCTTAATTTTTTTTAAATTTTATTTTTTTGTTTGCGTTTTGTTTGTTTTTAAATTTTAATTACTTCTCAGACAGGTGAAAATAGTTTTATTTTAAAGTGGCTTTTATTGATCTAAAGTTCACTTTTTTCCTTTACAGAATGCCTGACATCCAACACAAGTGACAGTGAAAGTAGTTCAAGTGAGTCACTGAAATGGATTTATTTATATAGATGAATAACTTATTTAAATTTAGTTGCAGGGTTCTTACATGGTCAGTAAGCATTTAGAAACATCTGAAATATCCTATTAGCATCTTCTAGATCCTAAAAAGCACAGAAAAATAGAAAATTAAAAACATGGTTGTTTCCGAACTTGATATAGTTTTTAAAGATAGAAATATTGTTTTAATAAAAGAATCAAACAGATTTTTTTTTCAGTTATATAAAAATTGTGTGCAAATTTATTTAAGCCAGACCTACTTCATTTTTTACATTGCTTCTAAAATCTGACTCTTTGAAAGGAATAAAAATGTTTGCAAAGTATAATCACAGATTTTGCTGACATTTTCAAATACCGTGTGAACTCACAAAGCTTAAAGAGGACATATCGTGCACAATCCACTCTTTAGCTATTAAATGTGTTTTGTTTGTGTACTTGGAGTCTGTAGGAGTGCAGAAAAGAACTAATAATTTGTCATACTTTGTGCAGCCAGTGAGCTACAAATTTTTCTCACAGTCTTATGACAATTTTTTTTACTGAACAAGCTTTCACAAAATGAACCTTACGTTATATTGAAAATCATTTAAAGACACAATTAGGATTATAAGTCATTTAAAAACAGGCAACAATTTTGTGTACAATCTGCAGTAAATATACAGCAAATATTTGTCCTCAGGTGTCGAAAAGTACCCAAAAACCAATTTCAAAAGTTTAAATTAAGATTTAGGACAATCTGAACTTTTAAAATGGGGGAAGTGTAAGAACCCTGTATTTGTGAAATAAAATACATTTTATAATTTTACGTCAAGTATTTCTATCTTGTTTCTCCGAAATTAAACACTTTGTGATGGTTTTTGTTTTGTTTCCTTACAGAGGGTCAGGAGGACATGATCCTTTCCTACGAGCCAGTCATTCGGCAAGAAAGTGAGCGGACTCACTTTGTTTACATTTATTGATTGATGTCACTGTTTCTGTTTCCTCACCTGCTGTTTTTGTCTCAAATCCAGTCCACTACACAAGGCCTGTGATCATTTTGGGCCCAATGAAGGACAGAGTAAACGATGACCTCATCTCTGAGTTCCCCCACAAGTTTGGCTCATGTGTACCCCGTGAGTTTCCCTCAGTACCCCGCAGCGCAACGCAGAGCACTAAGCACAAGAGCCGAGACAAAAATAAGCCTGTTTCATTTACCCTCTGCAGACACGACCCGTCCAAGGCGAGAGAACGAGATTGATGGCCAGGACTACCACTTTGTGGCTTCAAGAGAGCAAATGGAGAAAGACATTCAGGATAATAAATTCATCGAGGCGGGCCAGTTTAATGAGAACCTCTACGGGACGAGCATTTTGTCTGTCAGAACTGTGGCTGAGCGAGTGAGTATCGACTCTTTGTCTATGGGATCACTGCCAGAGCTACTTCAGCTCGCCTGCTGAGTCAAAAACATATTTGCTTTCTTACTGATTTTCTAAAAAATAATCATTTCAAGGCATTATCTGAACCACAGATATTGTCTTGAATATGTGATGCAGTAGTGGGAGACAAATGTCATTGATGACAGACTGACAAACACTGTGTCTGCCAGCAGGGGAAACACTGCATTCTGGACGTGTCCGGAAATGCCATAAAACGACTGCAGCAAGCACAACTTTATCCGATCGCCATCTTTATAAAACCAAAATCTGTTGAAGCCCTAATGTAAGTGAGAGTCTCGTGATGGTATCAGTACATCAGCAGGTCTGAATGTGTTTAACATCAAACACTGTTTTTCAGGGAAATGAACAAGAGGCAGACGTACGAACAGGCCAATAAAGTCTTTGACAAGGCAGTTAAGCTGGAGCAAGACTTCGGAGAGTACTTCACAGGTTGGTGTCTTTTGTTTTACTTTGATTATTTATTCAATTTTCATTTAGAGATTTAAAATGTTATTTTAATCCCATTCACATAAAACACTGCGTCTCTGCTCCTCATCAAGCAACACGTAAGGCTGGATGGACAAGTTTTCTGTTGTTGACATCTTTTAATTAATTTGTAAATAAGTTTCTGCACCATTCTAGTCATTAAAAACAACAACTTATCTGTCATTTCCATTACAACAAGACCATTTTATTTTTAAAAAGTCCAACATTTTCTCCACTCACTCAGTGGTTATGATTTGATCTGATACCTCGGGTGCATTTAGTTTATCAGACTGATGCAGACAAAATGCACACAGGCAAACATTTGAACCAACCATTTATTACAGTTTACACAATTTTTGTGATATTCCCGTTGCACAGGCTGTTATCGTGATGATATTAAATTTGCGATATATTGTGCAGCTTTTTTTTTCTATGACAGAAAACATTCAAAGCTATTTGTTAATTTTCTTTAATTGTAAGTTGCTACACTTAGTGTGATTAAAAACTTTCCAACAAGTGTTTTCTCTTAAGCCAAAGACGAGTAAATACTGACTTATCAAAGTCAGAAAAATATTTGAAACTGTTGACAACAATGTTTTTTAAAAATGCAAGGTTATCAGTTCCTCGGCTGATAAGATAAAAACTTCACCTCAAAACAAAAATGTGAAAAACTTATACACCACTGAGCTAACGCTGCTAATCTAGTGAAAACCCTAACCTGTAAACCACAAAACATGTCCCTAAAATACACAAGAATAGAAATATGTTATAAATGTGACACATAGTTAAATTTACAGTGTATGGTGCTTCTGATGCAGCTAAGAACTCTCTGCCTTTGTGTTTCCATCCAGCTATCGTACAGGGTGACTCGCTAGAGGAGATCTACAACAAAATCAAAGTGATCATCGAGGAGCAGTCCGGGCCCTACATTTGGATCCCCTCCCCAGAGAAGCTCTGAGCTCCCTGCCGTCCTCTCTGTGTCGATGCAGAGCTCCCCTCCTGCCTCCCAGACACCCCCCACCCACCCACGTGGCCCCCTCCTCACCTCCTTTTTACAGATATGTTTCATATCAAGTTTTAGTGTCATCATTATGTTACTCTCTAAATGAAAAGAAGTCTTATCACCATTACTGTGACTGTGCACACCCCTGCATGATTTCTCAACAAATCCATTCAAGACTGGAATTGCCATTCCAAAGGAATATATCAAATGAAAACAAAAGGGAAACAAAATAAATCCTTTTGTGAACTGGAACTGCCTGAAGATCAGAATGTTGTGCAGAAAGTCGAGAGAGAAGTTGTGATTCAAAAATAAGTCGCAGGGGAACAGAGACAAAAATCAGACCAAGTTGGGACACTTTGTAAATGTTCATCAAATCACATTTAAAAAGACAAAACAAGAGGTTGAAGAACAATTCCGGCTTTTGTTTTTAGTTTCTTTTTTAGTTTCGTTTTGAAGACTTGATCAAATTGAGCCCTGCTGATGGTACTGTTCAAGAAGTTGTCGCTCTTCTTTCCACTGACTGAGGAAACGAGTGGAAGAGCCCAACAAACTGGTGTCTTTATCACAAACCAGCTCGCTTGTTTGATTATCTGCGCCGCAGCTAAGACATCTCGGGAGGCAGATCAAGAAGAAGAGATGTGTTGTGAATCTTTCCATTTATATTATGAAATCACAAATCATAAAATCATTCTGAGATTTTACAACATATTGAAAACTACACATTTTACACTTAACTAGAATTGTCAATTTGGAGGGCTTGGGTTTCCTTTTTATTTGTGGGATTTTTTTTTCTTTTTTTCTTTTTTTTTTTGCTTGTGATTTTTAGCTGCTCTGTAAAGGATGGAGGTAGAGACGTGTAACCGGGCTCTCTGCAAAACACCAAACTGCCTTACATCTGATACAAATTCTGTTTTGTAACTACCTGTTGTCTGTGAGGGAGGCTGCAAATATTTGAGGACACAATACTTTTGTGTCCTCCCAGCTGTCAGGAGCTCTGACATTAAGTGCAATAGATTTTTTTTTCAAGAAATAGACCTAGGTGGGCTCCTTCCCCCCCCCCGTTTTTAAATTTTCCCCCCCGTGTAATTAAAGAATTTGGCTTTTTACAATTTGGACAGCCAGAGCCTCCTAATTCATGTTGAGCAGCAGACGACCCTATTACACTCTCTGCCTTCCTAGAGGATTCTCTTCTGATTCGTCACATGGTACTGTCCTGTCTGCCGCCACTGTGGTGGACTTAAAACGGGTAGAACAAGACAACAAATTGTATTGGATGTTTTAACAATTAAAGAGTCAGTAAACCCTGTTTTGAATTGTCCCCCTGCCAAAAACACTAAAGTTGGGTTTGAGTAAACTTTCACTCTTTGTGTATCTATAAACGCATGAATTCTTTGACTCGTTGGCGGATGCTGAACCATTGTGTCGGAACTTTAACAATCAGATTCAGTTCCCTGTTTGGGGCGATGACAGAGTTCAGAGTTGTTTAAAAACACGTATTTGAGGAAGGCGCTGTCGCTTTAAGTGTTTTCAGCCAAATAGAGAAATCCAGGGTCAAGTCTTCTTTTCTGTGGGGCTGAAAGCTCGACTTGAGTGCGTCAGCTTGGAAACCTCCGAGTTTAAAACGACCTGCTGCACAGTTCCACGCAGATCCTGGTACTGTATGTGAACGTGTTTCTGTTGGAGGGTACATCTGGAGGAGTTCTGTGGCCTCTTGCTTTCCTAATCAGAGTGCAAACTAAAGTTTTTCCCTTCATCTGTAGAGAGCCAGACCCAACAAAAAGTGTTAATCCAGATCTCTGGGTCATTTCTCTCTCTCTCTTAAGCCCACAGATCACCTCTACCTGCAGGCGTCTTCTGATCAGATGTGCCCCTCCCCTCTCTGCCAGGCATCACTGCTAAACCAGCTGTCATTACCTGTGTCAAAAACCAGAGTTCAGGGAATAACCGAAGGGAACAGAGCCATTTATAAACTGCTTGCAGACTGTTTCAAAACGGTGTGGTAGCTGAACAATGTAAATAAGCCCCCCCGCCCCCTCACCTGTGCTCTCATGCATGTGACTCAAACTGGGACTAACATGTTTTATAGATCACAAAATGTCAGGTAAGTAAAGTTTGAGCTACTCTAAGATATAATTTCCATACTAACGTGCTGTAATGTCGATATTTCTCTTCAAATGCCTATTGGAACACTTAACTAGTGAGACGGGAATCCAGTTCCCTGGGGTAGGGCCTGTCTACATGTGACTTCTTGTGGAACGTGTCTGGGTGTATAGATTTAAATATATATATATATATTGTAAGATAAAAGTGATGCAGGCAGAAACCTACACGACATCACAGACACCAGGAGCATTGATTGAATCCATCATTAGGAGCTTAGAATCGGTCCTCTCTGGTGTTTAGTTGAGATCCAGCTGACTGTTAATGTGTGTGGTATTCATACCTCAGTCAGCCATGTCAAAGCCCAAAGAACTTGATTTCATTTAACTCTTTCCATTGAAGAGGTAATAAGATGGAACCTGAATGCCTCTGTGTTTGTATACCTGATGAGGGTCTTTGTTCTGATGAGAGAAACGATGACACATATGCTTTTTATTTATTTTCTTTTTGTTTAGTTTTTTTGGGTGGGGAGGGTGTTCAAGGGTTCTTGTTTGTACTTTTGGGTGATGATCTGTTTCTGTTCTAGCACATCTGTGCAGTAAGTGCTTGCAAACATGAACCCTTTGATTGTACAGTAGTTTCCTTCCTGTCACTGCAGGTGGTACAGCCTATCAGGACACTCGGCCTCATGGTCTTCCCTGTCCTAGTCCTGAGGGAACACAGTCCTGCAGCTTTTCTTTTGGGGTTTTATTTTGGGACATGACAAGAGTTTATTTGTTTGAAAATAAAATATGTGACTCAGTTATGATGGTGACGTGCTCGTTTGTCTGGTTTGAGCAGCTTTTGGTTCAGGCTTAGAAATACTGCAGTTATCTTTTAAAGACTTAAGAAGTTTATTTGTTAAACAAACAGTGGATAAACAGCTAACCATCTTGTCAAAATGAACAAAAAAAACATGCAATTTGTCTAAAAGTCCAGTGTAAACTTAACATTGCGAACAATTACCTTCAAGAAGCTGATAAACTTGTTTAAGAACACCCTCAGAACAGACAAGTTGGGAAACGATGACCTGTTCTAGTTGTCCATGAGGTTTCTTTTTGCTTTGTCCAACTTGTCCAGGATTTCACTGTACAGACCAGACATCTGTGGACACAAACAGCTGTGTTACTTACAGAACCATTTATTTTTAAAAATCAGCTTTGCCATCGTGTAAAGAGAGATGAACACACAGCTCTGGGATTTTTTTTTTAAGGTGCATTGTACTTGCTGGCAACGTTGGCCTGGAATGATTAATGTCCTTAATTCTGCTCAGACGTGTGCGTTTATTGGGTCAAAGATTTGTGTCTACAGGCTGCCTGATTCCCTGCTTCCCTACCTGCTTCTCGTAGCTCTTCTGCAGAGCTCCCAAGTGGCGGATGAAACTCATGGAAAGACCGCACCACTTCTCAGCTTCGAGGTACTGGGCCAAGCTGTACAGCAGTATCCCCGTGTTCCAAGCTTGAGTCAGCAGCCACAGGGTCTCCATCTCTGGGAAGTCATCTGGCTACAGAGAAGAGCAGGAAGATGTTCAAAAGGCCATTTAACACAGGCCACCTGGCTGACTCTCTTAGTGGGGGTGAAGCAGAGAGTAAACTTTTCATCAAATCCTGTGCCGTTTCTGTTAACCATTACTAACGCTGCAAAGGGGAGGGGAGAAAAAAAAACATGAATCAAATCATTTTATTTATTTCATTCAGATTCCCCAACACTTTAATCTTGTCCCTTTGCTTTGATCCAAAAAATTAAACAGCTTTCAAGTCAGAACTCCCTCTGAAAGAGGAAATATGCGCGGACTGAAAAGCAGCGTGATGTCTCAATAATTCCGTGTCTCTTTCAGAGCTGCAGCTCACCGGCAGTGTGATGATTTGTGCAGCACATTAACATTCAAAACTGGCAGGAAGGGGCGGTGAAAGGAAGCATCTGCTAATTGAACTGCAGCTGAAAGCCCATTGATAAAAAAAAAAAAAAAACGAAAGAGAGAGATGCTTCTAGAACAGCGGGCAGCCATGGAGTGGAAGAGAGGGGGTTAATTATATAGCAAGGAGCATTTCTGTTGGAGGGAACAGGAGGTGGGAGTCGAGGGATGTCGCTGTGTGATTGGTGCTGACTCACTGCAGCTGAGATGATGGACAGGGCCTCCTCAAAGTAATCCCACACCTCTTGCAGCACATGGGCCTCCACCTCTGACACGCCGCTTGGAAGGGACAGCTTGATCAGACTGTGAACACACTTGCTAAGGTGGAGATGCATAAAACAAGCCACACAGTCAGAAACACCTTCATCCCAATATCAGCTTAATGTGGAAAAACAAAAGATTTCATACCTGCAGTTGGTCAGGTCCACCTGTGGTTGTTTCTTGTGCAGAGAGAGAGCAACTCTCAGGGCCTTCTTACACAGCTGAGGGAAGTAGGCAGGAGGCTCCATGGCTAAGGCTTAAAAAGTATTGAGAGTACACAGTAAATACTGGCATTTTCTATAAATACTGATGTATGTGTTCCTAACAGGGATGAGAACAACCTGCCATGGTCTCCAACATTTTAGTTTCCACATTTTCAAGCTCCAGAACGGAGTCAAGTATAGTCTCAACCTTTGGATCGTTCAGCTTGGCACGAGTTTCGAATTCATAAAGCAGCAGCAGCGACTCTGTGGGGTCCTGTGCGACGTTTCCTTTGAATACATGAAAAGAAAATAAACATAAAAAGGAACAAAACAAAAACATCACATGTTCATTATCTCTTAGCTCGAATACCGTTTGTGTTTATTGTACCTGATGACTTCAGGGTTTTCCAGACCTCCCAACAGGTCAGGATGTACTCCAAAGCCAGAGTGAGCTCCTCAGCCTGTAAAAGCAAAAACACTCAGCGAGGATCCCGGGATCATTGTTGCCATCTAGTGTTCAGCTCCTCTTCAAAGGCAGAGGGATTAAAACCAAACGCCTACGCCTGCACCAGTAATGTGGTTAGTCACCTCTCCTCTCCATTGGACTTGGTAAATTTCCATCCATTTTGATGGAGAGCGTGCTAAATGTAGCGGATGAGGAGTGGGTGGCACACCTGGGCGTACTGAGGCGACTTCCTGAAGAGCTCCAAAGAGGTGGAAACAGCCATCAGCAGGCACGTCCTCTGACCCATGAGCAGTGTGCGGTCAGGAGGGCACAGCAGGGAAAACTGCATGAGTCAGCAGAAAAATAAATAAATACTTGGTCTTGATTCTGACTTTGTCAAACAATTTAACAGGAAGGCAGAGCTTTAAGATCTGAACGTCTGTAGTTTAGATACAAAACATATTCTACATTTATTGACTCACGTTAAAAAAAAAATCAAGTTTATCTTGAAAAATTCACTTAAAATCCAAATGCAAAAGCAGACAGAGGTAAATTTAACAGTTTATTTTCAAAGCAGACGTTTAATTCTGTTCTTGTACAGCAGACGAGCGACTGAGCCAGCAGAAACACTTACCTGATAGGACAGCACAAAGAAATCCCTCATTTTGTCGGGGCAGCTCTCACACTGCAGAGCCGAGTTCCAGGCTGCAGCAGACACACAAAATGAGGCCGCTGCAAGATTTTAGGTGATATCTACCATGTCAGATCGAAGTGGCAAGGAAAGAAAGCGTGCGCACCGATTTTTCTGAACCAGTTCGTCTCCTCAGTGAACTGCTCAGCAGTCGTTTTCGGCTGGTGTGAAACGGTCTGCAACGCTGCGGTGAAGACAACACTTCTCAGATGCACAACAGAAACTATACAATGGATATTTTGTACCAAAATGCACTGACTGCATACACACCCAGTTTTAGATATGGCAGCAGGACGTCCAGATTCACATCCCTGCATTGATTTGAGTGTTAAATTGAACCTTAATCAGTGAATAAAACTTCATATCTTTGGGCGTTACACCTCACCTCATCTCCTCGGTTGATTTGTCTGCAGCGATTTTGAGCCGAACCAAACACCTGTGAAAAATATGGAAGAGGAGCCTGGCGTTGACCTCCTTTCGCTCACCTACTAACATTATTATACATAGACCTACTTTCTCTGAGGAAGGAGAAAATAGGTCAGTGGATCAAAGAGGTGAATGAAAAACTAACAGAATTACTGCAGGTTTTTTCAGGACACAGGAAACATGACGTGGTTTTATAAAAATATCAACTATACTGACATGAAAACTAACATTTGATGTGATTGAGTTGGAAAGATTAGTTTGAATCAACAACAGTATTTTAATAGTTTGATCAAATTTATGAAAGCTTAAATATACTGTATTTAACAAAAAAATACAACTTTACAGGTGAATAAATCACTGCTGGAAACAACTGTTTATTCACCATGTTCATCATATCAGGTGTCTACAGCTTTCTGATATGTTCATTTTCTGCATCCTGATCTTTATTCATTCAAGTCAAATATAAATCTGAGATCAGCTGATTCATATTGTTTTTAAATGGTAAATGGTACTTATATATACTGCAGCTCCTTTCTATTCAACCAGGATAGTCGAAGCGTTTTTAGTTTTGCAATATTTTGGACACAGTTACAGAAAAAACTAATTTCTTTCCTCAGATATTTCCAGATTGTTTGAAAGAAGTTTTACATTCCTGTTCTTTATATTGAGAACTGAAACTTGTTTATTGGATAGTTTTAGTTTTTCCAGGTTTTAAAGCTGAAAGTTGTGGCAATGGTTGTAATGGTGGATCCTAATCTGTTCCTGTGAATAAAGTTGTTCGTCTTTCAAATGCTTCCTTTTTCAGGATTTGCCTTTTGTTTTACATCGGACGCCCTTTCTGGCGCAGCCTGGCCTCAGACCTGCAGCCTCAGGAAGACCGTGGTGCTGACCGCCGAGCTACGGCACATTTAACTCAACAAATCAAACGGACGACTGACCTCAGACCAGTCAGAACCTGAGCTGGATCGTCTGAGTTTTTACACAAAACATCCAGAGCTTTCATGGCGGTTTCCTCCTGTCCGTTCTGTCACAGAAAAAAAAAGGTGCTATAATCATTAGAATAAAACCATAAGACAGAGAAAATGTGGTAAATATTCTTTCAGGCTTGGTTTTTATGACTGAAACGAGTGGTGAGGGCTGCGATTTACTCTACCTCCAAAGCCATCTGAGCAGCCAGGCTGAGGAGATAGGAGACCGAAATCTCGGAAACCAGCAGCCGGTCCTTGCTGGGTACAGAACTCTTACACAGAAGTCCCATGGCATTCACTGCCTCTGCAGCTGGTGCACACAAGCAGTCCCATAAAAGTGATTAAACTGCAACAATGAAAAAGTAATTCTTTGATGAGCATGCACCACACGGCTAATGTTCAGTTAATACCTTTCTCTGAATTGCTCTCTAGAACAGCAATCTTGTAAACACTGAACTGAGTGAAGATGCTTCCAGGATCACATCTTTCTGACTCTTTAACGGCTTCTTTAGCCTGAGAACACAATTTTTAATACAGGTGCAAACATTAGTCTCATGCTGCTGCACTTTCTGCGGTTAACTACAGCGACTCGGTCTGGTTCACCTTTTCCAGCTGCTGAAGCTGCAGAAAGCAAGACGCTCTGTTCCTCTGCAGTCTGGCCAAGTTAGGCTCCATTTGACCCGACTTGAAGAAACTCAAGGAGTAGTTATACCACTGAAGAGCATCAGAGTGCTGACCAGCCTGACAAGAAGCAAAAATGAGTCATTTATCACTGTTTGGAAGCAACAAAGAGAGCAAAACTAACACAAGTTTGATAAAAAAAAAAAAAAAACAGACTACAAAAAGTAAAACGTGTTTTTCAAATGTAGATTTTTTTCATCCTGTATATTAAATTTATTTAAGTATTTTCTTCTAATATGCTGTGATACTTTCATTAGAGAGCTTTTGGTACAGATCTGTCTATGTCAAACAAACCTATAAAAAGACATAGTTTGTGTTTTGCAGTGACCTCAGATGTAAAAACAAAGCACTCAGAAAAGAGGATGTTAGGTCTCTTGTTGCACTGATAAAACAAAGCTAATCTCAGAGCTGAAACCTGTTTAGTATAAACAAAAGAAAACACATTTTGCAAACCTCAAAATGTTTGGATCCTTGATCCCACAGCATGACGTGCAAACTGGTGAGTGCCTGGGGCGCCAGCTGTTTACCAGTATGGTGGCCTGTGGGAGTGAATAAAAATGTCCTACTATTACAAAGCATAACCTGCTTCAGGGTAAAAATTTTATTTTTATTTATTTATTTTTTTACTAAAAAATGAAATGTTATTGAATTTTCTGTAAAAGTATGATACCAGTGATGATGTCCTCTATCTTCTGTTTGGCCAGCAGCTCCTTGCCTTTCTGCAGCAGCAGCTCAATGTGCAACACCAGAGCATTTCCCAGGTCAGGGGACGAGTCGAAGTGCTGACATACACGTTTCAAAAACTCAAAGGACAGCTGTTCTCTAAAACAATCAAAACAGATTCAAAGCAGATGCCTAAAGTTTCCAACTAAAGAGAAGTTACAGTGTACTGTCTGCAGATACGACTGTGTGAGTATGCTGAGGATTACTATAACACAGGATCAAAGGTTTTCACCTGTCTTCAGCCATGAGGAGTTTCACAATGCTCAGACAGACATCAAGAGGAACCTGGGATTCCAGCATCTCGTTAACTCCTGGAAACACATGTTTGTGATAAATCAACTAAGTCGCCCACGGAGCCAAATGAAACACTTCCCGACTTCACAGAACAAGCTCGTCGGATCCTGAGACACTGAGAGAAAACCTGACCTGAGTCAGTAAAAAGCTCAGGAGGAGTTACATCACTGCAGAGACCCGCCGTACTTTCAGAAGATCAAAGTAGCAACGTCAACTCCCGTCTCCAAATTCTTCACAAATGACGCCCCGCTGTGGTCAGAGTTAATCAGCTTCTGCATTAATAATTCATTGAGGTCTGGTATTAACTGACCTGCTCTGATATGATCATCTGGGGCCCCGCATCTCAGAAGGATTCTAATCTTTAAATACAGTCCAGATGTACTTGCACACTCCTGCCAAAGTGCACAGCACCAGTCAGGTACACAGAGCATGATCATGATTCCCAACACAGATCTCAGTAACAAAGTGAAAGTTGTTTCTCTTATCCCACCTTGTTGGCGAAGTTGACAGCATCCAGACTCTTCTCCTGAAATTTCTGGCAGTCCCACTCTAAATAAACGGTGGCAAGGAGCCGCAAAGCTTTGGCCTGTCGACAAAAACGACGAAAAATATAATTACTTTAAAAGTACGACTGTTGAAAATGCTTCTGCAGCATACAGTTGTACCAGAACGTCTTTTCCAGGGCCGTATTTCACATTCATTTTCCCAATGTCATAGCTTTGGCTGAAACAGAAGAGATACCTTTTTAACTTCTTATTTACTTGTTTTCGTTGAACAATAAATATATTTACCTCAACCAGAAAGCGCTGTCCTCCATCTTCCTCAGATTGTAAGTTTCTAATCCAAAGTTGTAGCAAATGAGGGAGAGGTACGCCGTCTGTATTCAGAGAGTATGTTCGCAGTTAACATCCCCCTCACTTCCAACAACAATATGTGCTGTGAATGTGATAAATCAATATAAGTGTTGTTACAGTGCTAACAGAGGGATTAGTTTACATCTTTTGGTAGCCGCTGCAACATGTCTTTACAGCGCTGTATGTAGGCCACAGCTTCTTGGTTCTTCCCCTGAGCCAAGGCCTGTGAAGAAAATCCGAGTTGAACTCCCGACTAAACGTCAGCAAACAATGTGCCGTTCCCCATCAGCAACTACAGACTCTCCCCTCTCATTGTTTCTCGGTTCACATTTTAGCTGTCTCACACTTCACACTGCAAGTCTGTCAGAACAGCACTTCCTAAGCTGCCAAATATCACAAGAACAAACATTCACATTGAAGGTGTCGAACATCGCATCACATGCTCACCGACTCTGCCTGGCATGACAGAATTCGCAGTAGGTCCTTCTCCACATCCGCCTTGGAAGAGGAGCTGTCAGCTGCATCGCCTCTGGTCATCAGCTGGCTGTAGAGGGTTTCCAGGCTCTAGGGGTACAGCGTGTAGACTCATTTGTAAAAGCACCATATTTCTGTTTGCTCTAAACTCGCACAGATCTAAGCTTTCTCTCTCTCAGACTGTGAGCTCATTTTTTATTCACCTTGACAGCGAGTCTCAAGAAATTATCTGCCATCTGGGGATTTTTGCACTCCAGCCAGGTTCTCCCTGTTTTGCTGGCCATCTGTAAAGATTAGACACTGACAAATGGGCCTTGTCCTGAAATGCTGAGCACTCAGCCAGGAAGCCTGGAGTACTGCTTACCAGGATCTGCTTGCGGATGGCGCCCTCTGTTGGATTCTCCGGCTCACAGCAGTACAGCAGGCTGCACGCAACGTGACGGACTGCATGGTTTAAAAAAAACCATTGAAGCATGATACAAATGAAACTTGGACAACCCCTGCTCACAAATCTCACGCTGTGCCAAAAGTTTTAAACATTATTACATAAATAATAATGAAACAAGTATAAATTACAATAAGGATACCTTTGGCTTGTTGGATTTTACTTAAAGAATCACCCAGATTTTTAGTGACTGCCCAGTTCCACAGCTGGACGGCACATTCAGCAAGCTGTGAAAATAAATGAATCTTACAAATAATAATATCTATTATTACTATTATGTTTAGTAAAGAGTTATCAGCTGAGAGAAAATGTAAAACGTCACAAATCAGCTGCCATATAACTGATGGCAGGTTGGATTAATACATATTCAGTATAGCAGGTTGTTTAAGGGAAAAAAATCAATCAACTTTGATTGTATGTACTATTTACTACAGTACACTTGCACTTTCCTGACCAAAACTGTGTTGTGTAGACCAGTGTTTCCCAAAGTTGGGGTCGGGACCCAAAGTGGGGTCCCGAAACATCAAGGTGGGGTCCTGAAAAAATTTTCTCAATTAATGACATTTTTACCTTAGTTGTTACAAAGTAGTGACGTTAGTGTATTTAAAATGGATAAATGTAGTATAAAAATATTTTTACTATGCCCATGTTTAGTTGACCTGATAGAAATGTTTATCATCCAAAAATAGTTGGGGGCACAGGTCTCTGATACTGTTATTATGTGGGTCAAAAGCTGAAAAGTTTGAGAACCACTGCACTTTGGTTCCCAAAGTTGGGCTTGGGACCCAATTATGGGTCATGAAGCACCTTGGATAATCTTCAGAAATCAATTTAAAGGGTAATAAAATAATTGCTGYTGTAATATTTTCCCTGTAATTATTACAAAAACACAAAACAAGCATAAATAAGTATTTATATTTGTGTACAAGCTGTTTAGATTGTCAAAAAGCCTGTGATTTTAGGGTTATTAACAAAGTTCGTGTACTCAGTACAGTAATATTTGGGGTCAGAAGTTTTTGCCATGAATATTTTGTGGGTCAGAAGATAAAAAGTTTGGGAACCACTGGTGTAGACCATCTCATACACTACCTGCAAATTTGGTATTTTGGCAAACTCTAAAGCAGAGACTTCAGAAAAAAGTTTCTCTATGACTTCGCCATAATCTGTCCACTGTTTCTGCAGCAAGTCCTCTGTGAGACCTGTGAAAAAGTAAAAGCGAAATGAGATGAAAAGATACATCAACCAGACATCAAGAGCAGACATGTCTCATCATGTCACAAAGCAAAATCCAACTTTCAGTTCAAAACAGAAGAGGAAAGAGGCTCAAATTATGTTGCCTAGCCAAAAGAAAAGTCATACATGTTTTGTTGGACCACTCGTGCAACAAGAGTTTGCTATGGCGTTGTTGCAATTATCTTGTGAAAAGTTATATAATTTAATATAAGAGTTGTCAAAATTAACATAACATTTGTCCAGCACTGAACTATGCATCCAATGAAGGCCCAGGAGTACGGTAAGTATTATTTATAAACTTATAATTTAGAAGAGAACTGAGCTCCTTGCTTAATTTATTTAAGATGTAACATTTTCTGATCCTCATTAAAGTTGACATTTGGCTTGTTGAAAACATATTAGTACTGCAATTTGAACTGGGAAATATATCTATATATTTATGTAAATCCTGACAGTTGACCTAGGTTTTTGGACACACACTGTTGGTGAACTTGATCCCGAACTAATTAAACTACCCCACAGTTTTGTACAACAGGCATGAAGGATCATATGAGAAGCTACAGATTGCATCACTGGAGTTTAAATAACATGTTTGCAAGTTTAAACATATTAATCACTATAGGAGGACCTTTGCTTAGTTACATTAAGCTGTAGAATTTTTTCTGGCTAGGCTTTGCACATTTTAACATATGGATTACTTTTAGTGAAACTTGCATGGGTAACAATATTTATGGCTCAGCACATTCAAAACTGGCTCCACACCAATCATTGTGTCCCTGCTTGCATATTCCTACAGACACGTACAGGTCAGATAATATTAGTATAATATTTTGATTAAGCACGCAAAGAGATGCGAATTTTCAAGACGTAACAAAAAACTAATTATTCAAATCCTGGCAAACAAAATATCAGCTTTATTGAATAAAACATTTCAGCTTTCAAATTGCTCTCCTGATACCAAGCATTACTGTACGTGTAGTAATTCACAGTCATTTTTGGCTTCATAATGTTTGCACACATTACATTTCATCTGGGGAAATACGGAATGTAATGAAAAACAGATGTGTACACACTGAAACCTCATTTCTAGAGATGCATAAATAAAACTGTTGGACACATAGAGCAACCGTGGCTCATATCAGACTGAAATAAAAACATTTCATTATTGCCAAAGTTAACACTATTTGACAGCTATGATCAGAAGAGCTTCTACAATGTCAGCTAAAGGAAGAATAAAATGAAGGTTGTCAGTATATTTCAGCCTTTTGACTGCTGATTGCAGAGTTGTTTGGTTTGTTCTCACTCTGCTTAAAAATACAAAGTATTCTGCTTAAAAATTATCTACAAAGATTAAGAACAGGTGGGAGTTTGCTTCAGTCAGACATCTGTCAATTTATTAACTTAATTGCATTTAATTTTTGCCATATTAAAACTAGAAAGCTAATATTCCTTGACAGAGTTTTAAACGATGTGTTATGAATAAATTACAGCTACCACTCAGCTTAAAAACTGAAAAACCAATTGAGAGCAGTTTTATGTTGACTAAGGTTGATTAGATTATTAGATT